>NC_065593.1:20882663-21065163 GCF_024542745.1 Macaca thibetana thibetana
GGGCCCCAGGGGCCTGGCCACAGTGTGAACTCAGGGCTTCCAGAGCCCACCCCTGATGGTGGCTGGACAGCTATAGGGACGTCGTTGGTGGGTGGCGAGGTTGCCTGTGTTCAAAGTCCCTTCCCACTTTCTTCGGATAACCTGCTGCCTGGGATCCGGCCGCCTCTAGGAATCAGCCACAGGAGACCCTATTTGGTCACTGGAACTGATTTGCAAACAGCCCTTCAACTGTGTATCACCCCTCCTTTTTTTTGCCCTCACTTTCAGCACGTGGCTGGGCAGGGAACGTTCCAGAATTTAGAGTTACTCTTACTACCTTTGTGAATTCTGTCACCTCCCCCAGAAAAGAAAGGACCGTCCGTGCCCGCCTGACAAACGTGCTGAAAAGGATCCTTGTTGTCATTGTCTCGTTTTCTCCTGCGATGTAAAGCCCAGTGGTGCGGATTCAGGTGCCTGGAAACCCTGGTGACTGTACCTGGGCCTGTGATGGGGCACAGGAGAGCCTGGGAGGCCGTGCGGGAGGCACACGCAGAGGTGAGGTCCGGGAGGCCACGCGGGAGGCACACGCAGGGGTGCGGTCTGTGAGGCCGTGCGGGAGGCACACGCAGGGGTGAGGTCCGGGAGGCCACGTGGGAGGCACACGCAGGGGTGCGGTCTGTGAGGCCGTGCGGGAGGCACACGCAGGGGTGAGGTCCGGGAGGCCACGCGGGAGGCACACGCAGGGGTGCGGTCCGGGAGGCACGTGCGGGAGGCACACGCAGGGGTGAGGTCCGGGAGGCCACGCGGGAGGCACACGCAGGGGTGAGGTCCGAGAGGCCACGCGGGAGGCACACGCAGGGGTCAGGCCTGTGAAGTCATGTGGGAGGCGCATGCAGGGGTGAGGTCTGGGAGGTGATGTGGGAGGCACACGCAGGGGTGAGGTCTGGGAGGCCATGTGGGAGGCACACGCAGGGGTGAGGTCCGGGAGGTCATGCGGGAGGCACATGCAGGGGTGAGGTCTGGGAGGCCATGTGGGAGGCACACGCAGGGGTCAGCTGCCCCAGGGCCCCAGGTTTCCAGCCTTGGCCTGTCCTTTCACCTGGCCCACGGGCGATGTGTGCTTTGCTGGCCTTTCTGCAGAGGACAGTGTGGTCAGGGGACCGCGGGGGCTGTCAGAGCCCCAGCCCTTTGCTCCATACCAGGGCAGCCGTTTCCAGTCCTGAGGGTCGCACTGATCCTGGCTGGGGCTTGCTGTCGTGCTAGGAGAAGCACGGGACGGAAGTCCTTCAGGCAGACACTGCTCTCAGACGTCAGAGGGGCAGGACACTCTGAATGCAGATGTGGGTTCTGAGGGCTCCTCTCTCTTTGAATTCCCGCAGCATTTAGTAGGAGGCCGTGCCGTTTGGTGTCTTATTGTTTATGGTCGAACGCGGGCTGCCTGGAGTGTCGTCTCCAATACTAATAATGACGCCAGCGTCCTGCATGAAGCCGGTGTTGACGGCACAGTCAGGAACCTCCCGTGTAATTTCTGTTACCACCAGGGGAAGTGAGCAGCGCAGATTAGGTGATAGACATGTAAGAGTTGATAAAACCTCAGACTGGCCGGGGTAAGGACTTGCGGGGCTGTGTGTGTTTAACTTGTTTCCCTTCACAGTCACGTCGCTGGTCCGAGCTGGGACTGCGAGTCTGGCTTCTGATCTCTAATTCCATACTCTGTTCACGACAGGGTGCAGCTAACTGTATTCTGAATTCTCTTAGCAAAGGCTGTCTTATCCTTCCCTGGTATTTCCTGTCTGTCATCTATCTGTCTATTCATTTATTCCTCTATCTTGTTCTATAAAAGAATTGAGGGTACTTACAAGAATATATTTATAACTCTCTCTATATTTTATGCATATAAGAAATATAAAGGCTGGGTGTGGTGGCCCATGCCTGTAATCCCAGCACTCTGGGAAGCGGAGGCAAGAGGATTGCCTGAGCCCAGGAGTTCAAGACCAGCGTAGGCAACATAGTGAGACCCTGTCTCTGAAAAAAAAAAAAAAGGGAGAAGAAACATAAGAAATAAATATAAAAAGACATGTTAATGGCTGGGCACGGTGGTTCATGCCTGTAATCCCAGTGCTTGGGGAGGCCCCGGCAGGTGGATTGCTTGAGTCCAGGAGTTTGAGCCAAGCCTGGGCAACATAGTGAGACCCTGTCTCTATTTTTTTTAAAAAAGATATATTCATAGACAAAAGGTAAAGTAGGTATTACATACCGGACCTATACGTAGATATTTTATATTGATATATGTGTGTATGTCTGTTTATATATGTCTATACATATATGTGTGTATGTTTATGTACCTGTAACTAAATAGAAATCATAAAAATAAGATCAGGAAAGACATAGATGTAGATTATCTAGAAGGTTGAAGCCAGGGGGAGCGTGAGACCCCCTATTCGGGCCATCGAGCTGTATACAGTTTGCTGTATTTGAGCCACACATTTAGCTCTGAGCTAATGAGCAGTCGAGGCAGGAAAAAAGAAATCAGTGACCTGGTTCAGGTGGCCCCTGAGGAAAAGGCGGCAGATGCGGATGCTCGTCCAGGCAATTAGACCTGAAGGAGGTTTCTTGCCTGAGTGGTCATTTGTGGGGCCCTGGGTGACAAGGAAAATACGTGGCCAATGTGCCTCTGTGTGTTCTGCCGTCGCCTGGCGGACACCACCGATCCGTCAGGGCTGTTCCCCCCGAGTGCAGAGGTGGCCTCGCTGGGCGTCTGTGCCTGGCGCTCCGGGGCTGGAGTCTGCAGGGAGACAAAACCCGCTTGCTCTGCAGCTCGAGGGCTGCTGGTGATGTCAGGGAAGCTGTGAGGGGTTCTGAGCGGAGATCCTCTCAAGTCCTGGCGAGCGCCGCTGCGCGGGTGAAACGGGTGACACGGGTGGGCCCCGTAGGAGGCGTGAGGGCTGGAAAATGCCCCTGGTTGCCAGTCGGAGGGACCCATCGGGGTGACACGGGTGGGGAAGTTGTGTCTGGAGCGACACGGGGCACACGCTCGGAATTTCTGGCTTGTTAGCCGCTCATTTGTTCCACACATGTTCAGCAACCACCAATTATGTGCCTGGAGAGCTGCCCGACTCGCGCTGCTCACCCCTCTGGCCCCAGTCGAACGTCGCTTTCTGAGTCTCCTCCCCCACCTCCTCCGTCTGCACTGACGCTCGCCTCTCCATCACCTCCACCTTCTATCCCAGCCGATATCGCCGCTTCTCCTGACGTATTTGCTGGTGTTTATTTGCTTCATGTTTTGTTTTCTCTCCGAGATGGGAGTTCCAGGACGGCAGGGACAGTGTCTGTCTTGCTCATCACTGCGTCCCCAGTCCTAGCGTGGGCTCTAGCACATAGGAGGCGCTCAATTAGTATTTGTGGAATGAATGAATGAAAGAATAAAAAGGATACAGAGAGGAGTCCGGTAGAAGATAAGTACACGAACAAATACAGCCTAAGCTCAGCAGGAAGCAAAGGGACAGGCAACTAGTTATGGGAGTTTGGGCTGGGAGAGGTTCCTTCCAGGAGGGTAGGGAGGTCAAGAAAGGCCTCCCGGTGGAGGACATTTGCTGGGTCCGGAAGGATGAGGTGGAGGGAGGGGCGCCTGGGGCCCTGGGGATAGCAGGAGCAAAGGCAGAGGCAGACCTGGAGGGGAGAAGAACCAGATTTTGCTTGAGGTGCCCCTAGGGCAGTGGTGGGGAGGAGCGGCCACCCAGGAAGGGTGGATCTGAGGCGGCTGCAGGAGCTCCGCACAGACCAGCTGGGCAGGTTGGGGAGAAGCAGAGATGAGTGGAGCGCAGGGTGAGAGGGGCCTCGGGTAGGCAGGGCAGGAAAAAGAACAGCTAGGGGAACTGGGCAGGCCCGAGTTGTGGCCTGGGGGTGGTAGAGGCAATACCCCGCGAGAATGCACAGCCTTTACTCCCCAGCTCGGTTTATATCCTGCCTCTCCCACGTGTGTTGGTCCTGGAGGACTGCCGTCCGGCAGGCCCTGGCCCCAGGACCCCACACCAGCCCCAGCTATGCCAGCTGCCTTCCCGCTGGCCTGGCCCTGCCCTCCAGAACCCCACACCAGCCCCAGCTGTGCCAGATGCCTTCCCACTGGCCTGGCCCTGCCCTCCAGGACCCCACACCAGCCCCAGCTGTGCCAGCTGCCTTCCCGCTGGCCTGGCCCTGCCCTCCAGGACCCCGCACCAGCCCCAGCTGTGCCAGCTGCCTTCCCGCTGGCCTGGCCCAGCCCTCCAGAAAGCCTTCATGCAGCCGGTTGTCCAGGGAACACCATGCCCCACGCATTTCTAATGTTAAAATATGAATCGATCACATCTGTAGCATGTTATCTTGAGCACACCTTCTTGTAATGCCTTGATTTTGCAATTATAGGTTTATTTTCTTCATTTCTCTTGAGCTTTTTAAGGTGTTTTCTGTCACTCAGCTGAGGACTTTAAATTTCCTATTTATATTAATGATCACATTATTTCGTATACGAGTCATTCAGCTCAGCCCTTTTTGGCTCCTTCTTGCACCTCTCACGTGTGGATTTATTAGGCAATTCAGCACCTACTTTCACGTGCAGACTCAACTGGTGAGATTTTACCTGGAGGGTGAGGACATGTCATGGCCATGGGGCCCTGTTGTTCGCAGTCCCTGGGTCAGAGGATGGTGCCGGATGGGCAGGTGCTACGGATGCGCACACCGCCCTCGGGTTAGCGAGGGCGCACCTGTTAGTGTGTGTGGTGTGCGGTCTCCTGTGAGGACGTCGGGCGCACCTGTTAGTATCTGTGGTGTGCGGTCTCCTGTGAGGACGTCGGGCACCTGTTAGCATGTGTGGTGTGCGGTCTCCTGTGAGGACGTCGGGCACCTGTTAGCATGTGTGGTGTGCGGTCTCCTGTGAGGACGTCGGGCGCACCTGTTAGTATGTGTGGTGTGCGGTCTCCTGTGAGGACGTCGGGCGCACCTGTTAGTATGTGTGGTGTGCGGTCTCCTGTGAGGACGTCGGGCGCACCTGTTAGTATGTGTGGTGTGCGGTCTCCTGTGAGGACGTCGGGCGCACCTGTTAGTATGTGTGGTGTGCGGTCTCCTGTGAGGACGTCGGGCACCTGTTAGCATGTGTGGGGTGTGGTCGCCGTTCTCAGCTGTGCAGAGGACAAACACTCAGGGCTCGTCACACCTTTGTGACTGGTGCCCCCTGGACCTTCAGCAGAGCTGGCCTTTCCATGAAGCAACCTCTGGACACACGTGGAAACCAACCTCTCGCGGCCGTGCCTGCCCCAGGGACCGACCGAGATCAGCTCCGGTCGCCGACACAGTCCTCCCGTGTCTCTGGCCTCTGGTCTCTGGATCTGCACGTCTGGCCCTGACGTCTGCATCGAGCCCCTGTCCCTGCTGGGTTCAAGTCTCTTTTCCAGAAACTTGACTTGGCTCAAGCATCTGCTTGATTTGGTGTCACTTGCGTTTCTGAACTTGGTCCTCCCGGCCTGTGGTCCTGCCAGGGGAAGAGCAGAGTGGCCAGGCTGGGCCCTGGCAAAGGAGGCATCTCTTCTGCACACACGGCACACGTGCAGGACGGAGACCAGCTGATTGCCTGCACGCCTGGGTGTGTGTGTGGGGTCCCGCTCACTCAGAGACGGCTGCTAGCACATTCCACACTTTCTCTTTCTTCTCTTCTCTTCTCTTCTCTTCTCTTCTCTTCTCTTTTCTTTTTTTGATACGGACTCTCTCTCTGTGTCGCCCAGGCTGGAGTGCAATGGCACGATCTTGGCTCACTGCAAGCTCCACCTCCTGGGTTCAAGAGATTCTCCTGCTTCATGAAGCCTCCTGAGTAGCTGGGACGACAGGGGCCCAGGACCATGCCTGGCTAAGCCTTGGCCTCCCAAGGTGCTAGGGTTACAGGCGTGAGCCATTGTGCCTGGCCTCCCTATGAATTTTATTTTATTTTTTAAAATTTAAGACAAGGTCTCACTCTGTCACCGAGGCTGGAGTACGGTGGCTAGATCATGGCTCACAGCAGCCTCAAACTCCTGGGCTCAAGCCCCTCTCCCACCTCAGCCTCCTGAATGGCTGGGGCTACACCATTGCCACCACGCCCGGCTAATTTTTGTGTGTTTAGTAGAGATGGGGTTTCACCATGTTGGCCAGGCTGGTCTCAAACTCCTGACCTCAGGTGATCCGCCCGCCTCAGCCTCCTGAGTAGGTGGGGTTACGGGTGTGAGCCACTGCACCGGCCTCCTTCCACCCTTTCATATAACCAGAAGCACATATCAGCGCTTCTCAACTTTTTTTTTTTTTTTTTTTTTTTTTTTTTTTTTTTTTTTTTTGAGAAGGAGTCTCGCTCTGTCGCCCAGGCTGGAGTGCAGTGGCCGGATCTCAGCTCACTGCAAGCTCCGCCTCCCGGGTTCACGCCATTCTCCTGCCTCAGCCTCCCGAGTAGCTGGGACTACAGGCGCCCGCCACCTCGCCCGGCTAGTTTTTTGTATTTTTTAGTAGAGACGGGGTTTCACCGTGTTAGCCAGGATGGTCTGGATCTCCTGACCTCGTGATCCACCCGTCTCAGCCTCCCAAAGTGCTGGGATTACAGGCTTGAGCCACCGCGCCGGCCACTTCTCAACTTTTTTACTGCAGGATCTTTTCTTCAAATGAAATCCTACCTGGAAGCCCGATAGATGAAGAAGAAAAAGCTGAGTTGCTCTGAGTTGAGCTGTAATAGCCCCCCTTGTTCCCAGCCCCCTGCTTCTACCTGCACAGTCCTGAAGAGGTACCCGGCACCCCTGGCTCCGTGGATCCCAGTTTGAGAGACTCTTGGCGATTATATCCCTCTGTCTGTCTGTCTCTCGGCAGCACCTGCTGCTGCTCCCATGGGGATACGTTGCTGATGATGTTTTGTTTTTTTTAAGCATCAAAACATTTTCTTTTTTCCATCAGTAGCTTGTTGGCACCATGAAAAGGTCAACAAAGAGCTCCTTGTCATCCTCCTCCTCTCTGCAGGAGGACGTCAGGCTGCAAACACTCCCTCGCTATGCCAGGGTTCATTTCATTACCCTTGTCCTCCTGGAGGCACCTCCGGGAAGCTGCTCCGTTTGCACGTCTGTCAGGTTGTCTGTGCTTCAGTTTGCCTTCCTCCCGAACAGCCGCCCCCAGAAGGGGCCCGGTCCAGGCAGCCGGGGCTTCGGGAAGCGATGGGATGCTGACGCCCCGTCCCCCCCCCACGGCTGTAAGGACTGTATTGGATGCCTTTTCAGAAAATGTGCCCTTTCTAACCAAAAAAAAAAAATGCTTGAAATGTGTAAAAGTGGCCAGACGAACATTCCCACAGAGGGCTGCGGTCTAAGAGGAAGCCTCCCAAGTCTGCTCAGTTTTGGACTCTGTGACTGGGAGACGTGGTGGGGCCTTGCCTGGCTTGCGTCCACGAGGAGAATCCAGGCCTTGGTTTGGCTCCAGCTGGGCCTGCCTGGTGGCTGCCACTTATTGACTTAAGTCCCAGTGATTCAGCTCCTCATCTGGACGCCGCGGGTCTCCCCTGACAGCGGCGGTGGGAGGGAGAGCGGCCTCCTCCTCCCCCCCTGTGCGGGGCCTCGTCTGGGTGAAGCCCCTCCGTACCCGGTAGGTGTCTGGGTCTCATGGCTCCCCCTGGAGCGTTGAAACATCAGAAGACGCCTCCGTTTTCCTGGGGTCCACACAGGGATTCTCCCAGAACTTTGCTAACTTCCGGGGAAAAGGTTTGTGTCTGCGCTGGGAGAGCGTCTGGTTAATCGTTGACTGGAAACTCGCTTTTCTAGGCTGTCCCAGGTCCTCGAGAGGCAGCCGGGGCTGGAGAACAGGCTTCGTGCCCCGCTGGTGCCTCCAGTGCTCTTTCCTGTGGTCCTTTGAAACACCCCAGTGGACAGAGATGGATTTGGGGTGCGGGGCGGCGGGGTTGTGTGCTAGCAGCAGATGGGCCTGGGGTCAGGCAGAGAATGGGAGCCACGCAGCTGAGCACACCGGAACATGCTGCTTGTGTTGCGTGTTATGCTGTGGGCAGGACCGGCCCAGGGGCTGCAGGCTCTGCGCTCCCTCCCCTGGGATACTCACCTTCGGTGACAAGTCCCCAGATAACTGTGAGATGGGGCCAAAACACCTAAGGGCCCCAAAGAAAGCAAAAAAAATAAGGTGCCAAGGCCACGTGTCTTAGAGCAGGAGGGGTTTTGAAGACTTAGAAGGCCGTGTGGCCAGCGGACTTGGTCAGGAGCAACTGTCAGGACTGAGCACTCCCCAAACCCATACGCAGGGGTTCCAGGACCCTTGCCCCTCGAGGTGCTGTTCCATTTACAACCTATATATAGGTTTACCTCATCAGGCACACAGACAAGCATTTCAATGTTTTCCTGTTGATTTATTTTCATGTGTGTTAGAGCATAACTTGTTTTTTTCAGTTGCCTTCTATTTATGGCATATGGGATGGTTTTTCTATTTATGGTGGAGATACGAAGTTTCCTTTGAAAATAAATTTGTTCGAGTAAAGGAGTGGGTTGATTTAAAGGGAAATATTAAGTAAAGAATAGTACGGGAGCCGCACGGGGATGGCAGGTGGCACGTGGACGCCTGCGCTTGGAAATTGTGTGCTGGAGGAATTCAGAGATGAGAAAAAGAAAGGATCATGGAAGAGACGGGTGGGGTGCGGGAGGAGTGAAACCCAGCTAGGTGGAGATGGAGGGTGAGTCTGTACTTACAGGTCCAGAAATGTGGGCACGATTCTTGGTGTGGTCTATTTTGGCTGCAGCGGGCGAGTCCCGCAGGGAACGGAGGGTAGGGTAGGACTGTATTGTGGAGGACCATCAGTCTCAGGGTGTGGCCTCTGAACTTTTCAGGAGGCAGTGGGAGCCATTGAGGGTGCTTGAGGAGGGGAGTGTTTCTTGACGGTCCTTGAAGAGTCTCGTTTTACCAGGACTGAAGGCAGATAACTAGTCAGGGGCCCAAGTAGAGAGGGTTTCAGAAGCCGACTAGGGCCATAGCCAAAGTCAAGCCGTCCAGCCACCCAGGCCATCCCGTACCGGCTTGGAGGGCAGCCTAGAGGCGCTGGAGTGAGGCGGGTCGGAGGTGGACGAGCTGAGCCCTGGCCCTCTGTGGGGACGCCGTGGGTGATGGGCAGGTCAGAAGTTGTGCATGGAGTCCTGGATGGGAGGGGCATCTTCTCCTGGCTGGGCTGGGAGGAGATGGTAAGAGCTACTCAGTGACCTCTTCCTGGAGCCTCCTGGCCTAGCACGGAGTGTTGTGGAATGTTCTGGAATGTTCTGGGGGAAGTGGGTGCGGTCGGCTGAAGGAAGCTCCCTCTGGGCCAGAGTTCATGTGGGAGGAGGAAGTCCGCTGTTTCCTGCCCTCTGGTTTGGCCCAGATGCCCTTGGCTGATGGCCCCAGGCCAGGATTTCATTCATCATCAGGGTCTGCCGTTGTTTTAAGCTCCCATTTCATCCTTTGAGTGTGGAGAAGTTCACCAGCATTCAGGGGCCAGCTTGGTTTAAAAAACAGGTTTGTTTTGTTTTGTTTTGTTTTGTTTTGTTTTGTGAGGGCCTGCTACACACCAGATACTGTGTTTGGAACTTTTTTTTCGTTGTTGTTGTTTTGAGATGGGGTCTCGCTATGTCACCAGGCTGGAGTGCAGTGACGCGAACTCAGCTCACTACAACCTCCGCCTTCTGGGTTTAAGTGATTCTCCTGCCTCAGCCTCCTCAGGAGCTGGGATTACAGGCACACATCACCACGCCCAGCTAATTTTTGTATTTTTAGTAGACATGGGGTTTCACCATGTTGGCCAGGATGGTCTCGATCCCTTGACCTCATGATCCGCCCACCTCGGCCTCCCAAAGTGCTGGGATTACAGGCGTGAGCCACCATGCCCAGATAATTTTTGTATTTTTAGTAGAGATGGGGTTTCATTATGTTGGCCAGGCTGGTCTCAATCTTGTGATCCGCCCGCCTCAGCCTCCTGAAGCGCTAGGATTACAGGCGTGAGCCACCTCACCCAGCCTGGAACTTTTACTCGGTTACCACAATTCACTATGGACAAAACCTGTTGAGAAATGCATTATTTATTACTGCTGTCGTACAGAGGAAGAAATGGAGTGGAGGGACGTGTAACAAGCCCCAAAGTAAACCGCTGGTGAGCCGTAGAGTCCAATTGCAAACTTACGCCTCTGAAAAGAAGGCCGTGTCTGCAGTAGTGAGGCTGTGGACACGCTGTTTAACTTGGAGGAAGCTAATTGGCCTCTGTGCTCGTGTGTGTGGGTGTGGGCTGTCCCTGCAGTGTGCTGGGCACATCTGTAATATCGGGGTGCTGAGGGCACTCGCTGGGATTGCAGGGGAGATTGTGAGTGATGATATAGGTAAGGTGTTATAGAAATGTCAGCTACTGCTGCTATTACTATATAAAACCAGAGTTGCAGAATCCTGGACTCGATTTTACTGGAAGACGTTTTTGGAAGGAATATCTCTTAGGGTGGAGAAGAAGCATTATTCTCATTAAATTGAATTAATTAATCAGTACATTTTTAACATTTATTTCTATTAAAAAGTTTTTTATACAGATGGGGTCTTGCTACATTGCCCAGGTTGGTCTCGAACTCCTGGCCTCAAGCAATCCTCCCACTTTGGCCTCCTAAAGGGTTGGGATTACAGGCGTGGTCCACTGTGCCCAGTCATTTTAATTTTAAAAATCATCAATATATGGTGGGATAGAACGTGAATTTAACCTTAAAGCCGTTTTGAGTTTGGGCTGGTGATTTCTGGGCACGCTCCTGGTCCCTGGATGTTGGGAGATGTGGGTGACGTGGGGAAGGGGAGGGTCTGTTCACTGTCCTCTCTTTTCAGCCTGACTTCAGTGAAAGCTCAAAGTGCACTTGGCTATTTCTACGGCTTCAGCACTCCTAGCTCTGCTCAAGAGGGTGCCAGCGAGCCGTGACCTCAGGGCAGTCACTAACCTGCCCAGACCAGTTTCCCTCCCGCCCAGCTACCCTCGTTCCCTGAGTGAGTTTCCTCTTCCTTTCTGGCACTTCTGGGAGGACAGTTCTCTCCCTGGAATGCCGCCTTCTGCCTGCCAAGTCCCTCCTTTTCCCTCTGAGCCCTGCACCACGTTCTTCTCTTTGAAGCCCCCCGGGACTGCCACAGAGCAAGATCTTCCCTGCGCCTTCTCTTTGCTCCCGGTGTTCTTTGCATGGCCCCAGCATTTATTGGAGCCACTGTCCGAGTCATTCGGGATTCATCTCGTGCACCGTGCACTACGCACTGGTTCTTTGGAGGCAGCACAATGGAGGTGACCCTTCTCCCGTGCACCTTCCAGAGATTGACACGTAAACCAAGAAATAAACACAGATTCCAGCTGTGATGCCTGTGATGAAGAATAAGAATTGGGGCCCAGTATTTGTTGACCTTTCAACGTTGTGCAGTCCCAAGGGAGGGCTGCGTGGTGGGGATGGGAACACAGGCATGGACGTACTGTGCCTTCCTCCTTTGGCAAACAGGGATGACGAGCTCCTGTGGTTAATCCACACAAAAGCGTTCGGGACGGTGTGACACCCAAAGGTAATATTAGTGGCATGGCAAGATTCTTCCCCATTGATGATGATGGATGTGGTGTTTTTTTTCTCTATGAAGAAGAAAATTTAAATTTTTTTCATTGCATTTGGTAGCACTTTTTTGTTTTTTTGAACAGTGTTAGGATTACAGAAAAAAATTGAACAAGAAGTACAGAGTTCCCGTCTAACCTTTTTTTTTTTTTTTTTTGAGACGGAGTCTCACTCTGTCACCCGGGCTGGAGTGCAGTGGCCAGATCTCAGCTCACTGCAAGCTCCGCCTCCCGGGTTCCCGCCATTCTCCTGCCTCAGCCTCCCGAGTAGCTGAGACTACAGGCGCCCACCACCTCTCCTGGCTAGTTTTTTGTATTTTTTAGTAGAGACGGGGTTTCACCGTGTTAGCCAGGATGGTCTCGATCTCCTGACCTCGTGATCCGCCCGTCTCGGCCTCCCAAAGTGCTGGGATTACAGGCTTGAGCCACCGTGCCCGGCCATCCCGTCTAACCTTTTACCTCTTTCAATTTCCCATGATTAACATCTTGCTTTGGTGTGGTACATTTGTTACAATAAACGTGGTAATACTGATACATTGTTATTAACCAAGATGTATAGTGTACACTTAGGGTTCTATCTTGGAGGTGTAGGTTCTATCGCTTCAAAAAATGTGTAAAGACATGTGTAGAGAATAATAACTTCACTGCCTTCCAAATCCCCTGCAATCCATTTCCTCGTTCTTCCTGTTCCACCCCCAAATCCCTGGTCTTTTTGTTGTCTCCATAGTTTGGCATTTTTCAGAATGTAATAGACGTAGTTGGAACCATGCCGTAAGTAGCCCTTTCAGTCTGGTTTCCTTCTCTTAGCAGCATGCATTTAAGATTCCTCCATGTCTGTCTGTGGCTTGCCAGCTCTTTTTTTTTTTTTCTTTTTTAACTCCTTCTTACAGGGAAGGGTTACCCTATAGACAGTGTGCCCAGAGTAGCCTCATTTTTCTTTTTCTTTCTTTTTTTTTTTTTTTTTTTGAGACGGAGTCTCGCTCTGTGGCCCAGGCTGGAGTGCAGTGGCCGGATCTCAGCTCACTGCAAGCTCTGCCTCCCAGGTTCACACCATTCTCCTGCCTCAGCCTCCCGAGTAGCTGGGACTACAGGCGCCGCCACCTCGCCCGGCTAGTTTTTTTGTATTTTTTAGTAGAGATGGGGTTTCACCGTGTTAGCCAGGATGGTCTCGATCTCCTGACCTCGTGATCCGCCCGTCTCGGCTTCCCAAAGTGCTGGGATTACAGGCTTGAGCCACCGCGCCCGGCCCATTTTTCTTTTAATTAGTTAAATTAAATAATTTTTTTTTTTTTTGTGGAGACGGGATTTCGCTATTATGCCCAGGCTGGTCTTGAATTCCTAGCCTCAAGTAATCCTTCCACGTCGGCCTCCTAAAATGCTGGGGTTACAGGCATGAGCCATCCTGCCCAACCTTACTAGCTCATTTTTTTTAATCGCTGAATTATGTTTCATCGTATGAATATATGGTACCATATTTTGTTTATTCACCTGATGAAGGACATCTTGGTTGCTTCCAGGTTTTTGCAACTATGTGTTAATATTTAGTAAACATGAGGGTGCCGGTTCTTGAACAGAGATAACTGTTCATTTGCATAAACGGTCAGTTCATTTACATAAACAGTCATGCATTTGCATAAATGGTCAGTTCATTTGCATATACCAAGGAACGTGCTTGCTGGATCCTTGGGTAAGAGTATAGTCAACTTTGTAACAAAATATCTTCCCAAGTGGCTGTACTGGTGTTTTTTTTTTTTTTTTTTTTTTGTAACGGAGTCTTGCTCTGTCACCCAGGCTGGAGCTGAGTGTGGTTGTGCTGTCCCAGCTCCCTGCTGCCTCGAGGTCCAGGGCTCAAGCCATCCTCCCATCTCAGCCTCCCGAGGAGCTGGGACTGTGGGCATGTGCCCTCACGCCTGGCTAAACATGTTTTTATTTTTCATAGATACAGAGTCCCACTGTGCTGCCCGGGTTGGCTGTGCTGTTTTGCAGTGTTTTGGGGGTTTCTGTTGCCGCACATCCTCACCAGCATGTGGTGATGTCAGTGTCACCAGCATTTGGTGATGTCAGTGTTTCGAATCTGGGCTGTTCTAATAGGTGTGTAGTAGTATCTTGTTTTAATTTGCAATTCCCTAATTACATATCATGTTGGGCATCTTTTCATTGGCTTGTTTGCCATTTGTATATCTTCAGTGAAGTATCTGTTGTTTGTTTTCTTATTTTTGACAAAATAGTGTTTTTCTATTTAGAATCTTATCTGTTGTCTCTGACTTCTCTGAAAGGAGAAGGAAAAAAGATGATGTGTGTACACGGGATGGCTACGAAATGGTGCGGCTGTGTCCCCACCCAAATCTCGTCTTGCACTCCCACCTGTTGTGGGAGGAACCCGGTGGGAGGTCATTGAATCACGGGGGCAGGTGTTTCCCGTGCTGTTCTCGTGATAGTGAGTAAGTCTCATGAGAGCCAATGGTTCTATAGGGGGGAATTTCCCTGCACAAGCTCCCTCTTTTCCTGCCGCCATCCACGTAAGATGTGACTTGCTCCTCCTTGTCTTCCACCGTGGTTGTGAGGCTTCCCCAGCCACGTGGAACTGTAAGTCCATTAAACCTCTTTCTTTGGTAAATTGCCCAGTCTCAGGTAGGCCAACGGACTAATACAACTGCGATGGGGAAAGGCCCCAAACACACATAGTTCTGTCCAGCACAGAGTACCATGAAGTGTGAGAAGTTGGACTACGCTTGTGGTTAAGAGCTTATGCTTGGAGTTCAAATCCTGGACCTTTGTCACTTACCAGCTGTCATTCACCTCTCTGAGCCTCAGTTTGCTCACCTGTACAATGGGGGTGTTAAAACCTGCCTCACAGGGTTACTTTGAAAGATAAAGGACATGATTCCATAAAGCACTTGGCACTAAGCCTGGCAAATGGTAAGCCCTCAATGGTGGTTCTCCTAATTGATCATTGACAGACAAACCTTTCACCTACCCCACGTGACATTTTGTGTTTCCCTTATGTCCTGGTCTTTGAGACTCAGAGCCCACTAGCATCCCATTTGTCCTTACAGTGCAAAGTCGGTGTGTGTGCAGACGGGGAGCACGCATGCCCCAGCAGGGTGTGTGCAGACGGGGAGCACGCATGCCCCAGCAGGGTGTGCATGCAGATGGGGAGCACGCATGCCCCAGCAGGGTGTGTGTGTGCAGACGGGGAGCACGCATGCCCCAGCAGGCACCCACTTCTCAGCCTCAGGGCACTGCTCCTGGCCTCCTCTCACTTGCCCCAGGACTCAGTTCTCTAGCCAGTCCTGGGTGGCTGTTTCTGTTTCCCCAAGTCTGGCTACACAGGTGTAGAAACCCCAGCGATCCCCCTTCCGGCTTCTCTGAGCATGAACCCCTGGTGGGTTTGTTCAAGGAAGTTCCTGCTAATGGCAATGAGAAGTTAGAGAGGTGGGAAAGTGACCATGCAGACGGAGTCCTCACAGCAGTGGCTGTAGACTTGCCAGCTACTGGCATCTTTGCGGATGGGATTTACGGTGTTGTGCTTGTTTGTTTGCCTTTGAGACAGAGACTCACTCTGTTGCCCAGCCTGGAGTGCAGTGGTACGATCACGGCTCTCTGCAGCCTTAACCTCCCCAGGCTCAGGTGACCCTCCTACCTCAGCCTCCCAAGTAGCTGGGATTACAGGTGCATGTCACTGAGCCCAGCTAATTTTTTCTTTGTGTGCGTGTTTTTTTTGTTTGTTTGTTTTTGTTTTTCAGAGACAAGGTTTCACCATGTTGCCCAGGCTGGTTTCAAACTCCTGGGCTCAATGGATCCTCCCGCCTTGGCCTCCCAAAATGCTGGGACTACAGACTAGGATGGTTTTTGATATGGCCTCACCAAAGGCCTCCTGCCTGTCTCAGCAAGGCCACGTGGCCTTTCCCCTCATGCTGATTCCTCTTCCCAGTAGATACACTTTCTATTCATCAGGCCTCCTGCCCAGATGTGAGCCCCTCTGGGCATTTCCCACAATACAGAAGAGGATGATGGTGAGGGTAGTGATGATTGATGGTGACAAGCCTGATGGTGGTGAATAGGGTGATGGTGACAGTGATGGTGATGATAGTGATGACGGTGATGGTGATTGACAATGATGGTGATGATGATGAGGATGATGATAGTGGTGTTGGTGATGATGGTAATAATGATGATGGTGATGACAGTGGTGATGACAATGTCTGATGGTGGTGATGGTGATGACTGATGGAGGTGAATATGATGATGATGGTGACAATGATGGTGGTGATGATGAGGATGATGATAGTGGTGTTGGTGATGATGGTAATAATGATGATGGTGATGACAGTGATGATGACAATGTCTGATGGTGGTGATGGTGATGACTGATGGAGGTGAATATGATGATGATGGTGACAGTGATGGTGATGATGATGAGGGTGATGAGAGTGGTATTGGTGATGATGGTGGTGATGGTGGTGACAGAGATGACAGTGATGGTGATGGTGATGATGACTGATTGTGATGATGGTGATGATGACTGATGGAGGTGAATATGATGATGATGGTGGCACTGATGGTGATAGCGATGATGGTGTTGGTGATGATGATGACACTGATGGTGGTGATGATGTGGATGATGATGATAATGTCTGATGGTGGTGATGGTGATGATGACTGATGGTAATGATGACAGTGATGGTGATGATGGTGATGGTGCTAATGGTGGTGAATATGATGATGTTGGTGACAGTGATGGTGATGGTGGTGATGATGGTGAGGGTGATGATAGTGGTATTGGTGACAATGATGGTGATGGTGGTGACAGAGATGACAGTGATGGTGATGGGGTGTTGATGACAGTGATGATGACAATGTCTGATGGTGGTGATGGTGATGATGACTAATGATGTCAGGAGGTGAATATGATGATGGTGACAGTGATGGTGATGATGGTGATGGTGCTGATGGTGGTGAATATGATGCTGGTGACAGTGATGGTGATGGGGTGATGATGGTGATGATGATGAGGGTGATGATAGTGAAATTGGTGATGATGATGGTAATAATGCTGCTGCTGCTGATGGTGATGATGGTGGTGACAGAGATGACAGTGATGGTGGTGGTAATGATGGTGATGATGGTGCATATCATGATGATGATGGTGATGATGACTGATGGTAATGATGGTGATGGTGGTGATGATGGTGAGGGTGGTGATAATGGTGAGGGTGATGATAGTGGTATTGGTGATGATGATGGTGATGATGGTGGTGATAGGGATGACAGTGATGTTGATGGTGGTGATGATGATGAGGGTGATGATAGTGGTATTGGTGATGATGATGGTGATAGAGATGACAGTGATGGTGATGGTAATGATGATGATGATGGTAATGATGGTGATGGTGGTGATGATGGTGAGGGTAATGATAGTGGTATCGGTGATGATGATGGTGACAGAGATGACAGTGATGGTGATGATGATGATGATGGTAATGGTGGTGATGGTGGTGATGATGGTGAGGGTGATGATAGTGGTATTGGTGATGATGATGGTGATGATGGTGGTGACAGAGATGACAGTGATGATGATGGTAATGATGGCGATGGTGGTGATGATGGTGATGGTGGTGATGATGGTGAGGGTGATGATAGTGGTATTGGTGACGATGATGGTGATGATGGTGGTGACAGAGATGACAGTGATGGTGATGGTAATGATGATGACTGATGGTGATAATGGTGCATATCATGATGATGACGATGGTGATGATGAGGACAGCCATGATGGCCCTACCCTGAGAGTGCACACTGTGACAGGCTTTGTGCTGGTTGTGTTACCTGCACCACCTCTATCAGGTTTTCTCAACTCAAGTGCTTTGGCGTTTAGGCTGGATAACTCTGTCATGGGGGCTGGTTTGTGCCTCAGGGATGTTTAGCAGCGTTCCTGACCTCTACCCACTGGATGGATAGTGGTTAGTAGCACCCCCTACTGTGTCTCCAGATACTTCCAAAAGTCTCTTGGGGGACAAAATCACTCTGATTCAGAACCACCAATTGAATTTATTCTTCCCAATAGCCCCAGGAGGCAGCTACTCATTTATGGGTGATGCACCTAAGGCTTAGAGAAATGAAGGAAGTTACCCGAGGTCGCCAAGCTCATAATTCACAGAGCCAGAATGCAAACCTCAGATACGTGACCCTGAGCCCGGACCTGTAACCACTGCCCTTTGTCACCTGGCAGCAGAAGAGAATTTGTCAGCCTGCTAGCGGGGCTACCTGGAGTGTGTGACCGGGTTGAACGCCTGCTTGGTCAGCCCCAGCATCGTTTGCCAGATTCATTTTGAGGTAATAAAAATAGTGGCTCTGCCCATTTTCTGACTCGCTTTGAACTCAGAGAGCTGAATGTGTTAAAGTAGAGACTGTCTCCACAGTCCCCAGTCCTGTGCCACAATAGGGAAGTCCTGCATCTTCCTTCAGGCAGCCGTGTCACCTGGTGTGTCACCTGTGGACACCTGTGGGGAGCAGGAACAGGCATGGATGTGTTTTATTGCGAGTGGGAGCTCCCAAGGTCTTTGTCTGTGTTCTCCTAATGTTGTGAACCTGGTTTTTATGGGTTGAATGCCCAAGCTATCTACTTGTAATTTTACTTTTATAATAATTTGTTATGAATAATTAAAAACATGCAGCAAAGTGGAACAAATGTTATAGTGAAACTTACATGCCTGACCTTCGGATTCCATCACTGACAATTTCCTTTATCTGTTGTGGTGTTTCTTGTTTTTGGAACCCAGATTAGTATCACGTCTGGCTGGTTGGTCAATGAGACACTATAAATTCTCTATGAGGAGAAGAAATGCATAACATACCCAGTGGACATGAGGCAAAGATGGTCTTCATTCACCAGAGTAATGGGCGAGGTCATGGATGACCTTCTAATCACCATCACCAATCATCACCACAAACAAACCCCATTCCCTTTTGCTGTCACCCTTCCCCGACCCCAAGAAGCCCTAGGCAACCACTAATCTACGTTCTGTCTCTATAAATTTGTCTGTTCTGAACATTTTACATAAATGGAATCATATAATATGTGGTCTTTTGTGACTGGCTCCTTTTAGCAGATTTTCAAGGTTTGTCTGTGTTGTAGCAGGAATCGATATCTCATTCTTTTTTATAGCCAAATAACATTCCTTTGTATGGATACATCATATATTGTTTGTCCTTTTTCCAGTTGATGGACATTTGTGTTGTTTCCCGTTTTGGCTATTGTGAATGGTGCTGCTGTGAACACTGGTGTACAGGTTTTTATTTGAACATCTGCTTTCAATTCTTTTGGGTCTATGCCTGGGAGCGGAATTGTTGAGTCAGATGATAATTCTGTGTTAACTTGTGGAGGAACTGCCCAACTGTCTTCCATAGTGGCTTCCATTTTCCATTCCCACCAACAAGGCACAAGTGTGGCAGTTCCTCCACATCCTCGCGAACACTTGTTATTTTTCATATTTTTTCATATAGCCATCCTAGTGGATGTGAAGTGGTATCTCATGGTGGTTTTGATTTGTATTTTCCTGATGGTTAATGATGTTGAGTCTTTTTTCAGGTGATTTTTGGGCATTTGCGTATCTTCTTTGGGGAAATATCTTTTCAAATCCTTTGCCCGTGTTTAAATGGAATTGTCATTTTGTTGTTGAGTTGTGAGAGTTATTTATAGTCTAGATACTAGACCCCTATTAGATACGTGGTTTGCAAATATCTTCTCCCGTTCTCTGGGCCGTCTTTTCGCCCTGTTGATAGTATCTGTTGATGCACAAAGCTGGAAATTGTGGTAACGTCAGCCAGGCACCGTGGTGTATGCCTGTCATCTCAGCAACCTGGGGGCCAAGGTGGGAGGACCACTTGAGCCCGGGAGCTTGAGATGAACCTAAACAACATGGCAAGATCCCTGTCTCAAAAAAATTATGATAAAAAGTCCAATTGGTCTCTTTTTTCTTTTGTCATGTATGGTGTCATCTAGGAAATCATAAGCAAATCTTAGATGACACCAAAACATGATGATACCTATCTAAGAAATCATTGCCAAATCTGAAGTCATGAAAATTTACCCCAACATTCCTTGCAAGAATTTCATAGTTTTAGCTCTTGTTTTAGGTTTGATCTGTTTGAGTTAAATTTGACAATGGTGTGACCTCGGGGTCCACGTCATCCTTCTGCACGTGGCTCCTCTTGTCCCAGCAGATGTTGAAAAGACTGTTCGTTCCCCGTGGTATGGTCTCAGCACCCTTGTGGAAAGTCAGTTGAACACGGATGTATGGGTTTATTTCTGGGCTCTCAGTCCTGTTCTAGTGCCACATGTTGTCAGTACCATCTGGGCAGGAGGCACCCTGCTCTCCGGGAGTGTTCGGTCCAGTAGGAGAGGTCAGACACATTCACCAGAAACTGGGAAGTTCTGGGAAGAGGTAAAAACAATGTGCTTCTGAGGACGAGGCCGCGCTTGCTTTAGCCCAGGGCAGTGAGTGAGGATGTGGGGAGGTCTGGGTGGGGACATTGAGTGTGGATGTGGGGAGGCCTGTGTGGGGACAGTGAGTGAGGATGGGGGGAGGCCTGGGTGGGGACAGTGAGTGAGGATGTGGGGAGGTCTGGGTGGGGACAGTGAGTGAGGATGGGGGGAGGTCTGGCTGGGGACAGGGAGTGAGGATGGGGGGAGGTCTGGCTGGGGACAGTGAGTGAGGATGGGGGGAGGTCTGGCTGGGGACAGGGAGTGAGGATGGGGGGGAGGTCTGGGTGGGGACAGTGAGTGAGGATGTGGGGAGGCCTGGGTGGGGACAGGGAGTGAGGTTGTTGGGGGGTCTGGATGGGGGTGAGTGAGGATGTGGGGAGGTCTGGGTGGGGGCAGTGAGTGAGGATGTGGGGAAGTCTGGGTGGGGGTGAGTGTGGATTGGGGGAGGCCTGCGTGGGGGCAGTGAGTGAGGATGTGGGGAGGTCTGGGTGGGGACAGTGAGTGTGGATGGGAGGAGGCCTGGGTGGGGATAGTGAGTGGGATGTGGGGAGGTCTGGGTGGGGGGGTGAGTGTGGATGTGGGGAGGTCTGGGTGGGGGCAGTGAGTGTGGATGGGGGGAGGCCTGTGTGGGGACAGTGAGTGAGGATGTGGGGAGGTCTGGGTGGGGACATTGAGTGTGGATGTGGGGAGGCCTGTGTGGGGACAGTGAGTGAGGATGGGGGGAGGCCTGGGTGGGGACAGTGAGTGTGGATGTGGGGAGGCCTGGGTGGGGACAGTGAGTGTGGATGTGGGGAGGCCTGGGTGGGGGCAGTGAGTGAGGATGTGGGGAAGTCTGGGTGGGGGTGAGTGTGGATTGGGGGAGGCCTGCGTGGGGGCAGTGAGTGAGGATGTGGGGAGGTCTGGGTGGGGACAGTGAGTGTGGATGGGAGGAGGCCTGGGTGGGGATAGTGAGTGGGATGTGGGGAGGTCTGGGTGGGGGTGAGTGTGGATGTGGGGAGGTCTGGGTGGGGGCAGTGAGTGTGGATGGGGGGAGGCCTGTGTGGGGACAGTGAGTGAGGATGTTGGGAGGTCTGTGTGGGGACAGTGAGTGAGGATGGGGGGAGGTCTGGGTGGGGACAGTGAGTGAGGATGTGGGGAGGCCTGGGTGGGGACAGTGAGTGAGGATGTTTGGAGGTCTGGGTGGGGACAGGGAGTGAGGATGGGGGAGGCCTGGGTGGGGGGCAGTGAGTGAGGATGTTTGGAGGCCTGGGTGGGGACAGTGAGTGAGGATGGGGGAGGCCTGGGTGGGGACAGTGAGTGAGGATGGGGGGAGGTCTGGGTGGGGACAGTGAGTGTGGATGTTTGGAGGTCTGGGTGGGGACAGTGAGTGTGGATGTTTGGAGGTCTGGGTGGGGACAGTGAGTGAGGATGGGGGGGAGGTCTGGGTGGGGACAGTGAGTGTGGATGGGGGGAGGTCTGGGTGGGGGACAGTGAGCGTGGATGGGGGAGGCCTGGGTGGGGGCAGTGAGTATGGAGTGTGGGGAGACCTGAGCCTGGGCATAAGGAATGATGCCTGGTGTTTGTTTGGAGACAAATATGGCACGGCAGGGTGGAGCCTGTGGATGGCCGTGAACTCCCGGATGAAGACCCTGGGCTTGATTTTGAGGTGTCTGGGTGGAGCAGGGCCTTTGGAGAGCCTGTCTGATGGCAGGATTGGGCGGGTCTGAGCTGGGGAGCCTGGAGCCGGGGTACCCCTTAGGACTGTGGGGTGACTGAGGTCTGGGTGACACCTGGTTCAGGCAGTGGGTCTGGTGGGGAGCAGGGGCTGTCTTTGAAAATGCCCCAGGCCTCCCACACCAGCTCCTTTGTGCCTCTCTGCTCTGAGGGCCTAGGGTGGGATAACAGCGGCGCTGGAGGCTGCTGACCGAGGTCCCACAGGCCTCGCACCTCTCATCCCAGCACCGCCTGCCCCGGGGAACATCCAGCCCATCTCCTCTGCCGTCCCCTTCAGGCTGCCCTGGCCCAGTTCTTCTCAGAACTCCTCTTTGGCCAATTACTGCACAACTCAGTTTCTGGGAACTCCTTGCTCCCAGCTGCTGGGTGCAGGGCAGGTGCTCGGAGAATACCCTGGCGTATTGCTTTCGTTGGGCACCACACCTGCAACCCAGTGCCTTGGGAGGCGGAGGGGGATAGAAAGCACTTGGGCTCAGCCCAGCTCCGTTGGGCCAAACCAGGCACCTGGTGCCGGCTTACGGGGTCTTGGGCAAGTGGCTGCACCTCTCGAGCTGGTTTCTTCTTTTCTGGAAGGAGTGATGGTTGCGTCTTGGGCTTGTGATGATTCCACTTGGCCGGCCAGTAGCAGCACCTGGCAGGTGGGCAGCACCCATGAAGGTGGCTTCCCCCCTCCCAGTTTGGTAGCGCAGGGTCAGGTTGAGCATGTGTAGGGACGTTTGTTAACTTGAGGGCTCCTCCTAGAAGCCCTGAAAACTAGCTAAGTGCCAGTGGTTGTGTCTGACCCTTTCCCTGCCCGCCTTCTCAGTCCCAAGCCGTGTTCTAGGTCCCCCACTATTGCCTGAGCCCTCAGCTGGCCTCCTTATGGGCACCCTTACTTATTTGGAGCTTTAGCGTCTGCCAGGAGAATGGGGAGTGTGCAGAGAACCGGACAGCTGGTTCCCAGGCAGGGCAGTGCCTAACCCTGGAGTTGCAACAGAGAAACGTCTGTTTGTGTTTCTGTGAGTAAGAGGAGACAGCTGGGCCCACAGATAGCCGGCGAGGTCAGCCGGGAATGGCCTTGGCTGCTGGCTGTAAGTAAACCCTGGCTCTGGTGAGGTGGGGCCAGGAAGGCTGGAGAAGTACCGGGCAGGGCCCGCGGAGAGCCACCTGGGAGCTGGAGTCTGGGCTGGGCAGTGCAGAGGCCGCTGGGGGAGGCAGGGGTGTGGGACGCTGCTCCCCAGGACCTGGAGCACACCCGAGGACTCCGCACACCCGAGGACGGGGACTTTTTCAGGCAGGTGAGGAGGGTGGGCCTTCTTTTTTCCCCAGAAGCTTCTCTGCTTCATGGAGAGGTTTCTCTCGGGCTCCTGCAACAAGCAGCTCCTGGGTGGGAGCTGAAATCAGGTTTCCTCTGCAAAGATTCCGCCTGCCTGGGACGTTCCAGACCCACATAAATCACGTAAACGGAAGCAGGCCTGCATTTCTGCATTCAAAGACAAAGAGCTTGAACACTTGACACTGCCCGTCCCAAGCCCGGTGCCCGCAGCCCGGGAGGACTTGGGCGTGTTCTAGGCAGAGAGAGCCCAGGGGCCACGGGTACCTATGTATTATTCTGGTCACCTTTGCACTAAGTTTGAATTTCATTTTCTTTCTCTCTCTCTCTCTCGTTAGCCTGTACATTTTTTTTTTTTTTTCGAGACAGAGTCTTGCTCTGTTACCCAGGCTGGAGTGCAGTGGCGCGATCATGGCTCACTGCCGCCTCCATCTCCTGGGCCCAAGTGATCCTTCTGCTCAGCCTCCTGAGTGTCTGAGACTACAGGTGCATGCCAACGTGCCCGGCTAATTTCTACATTTTTCTGTAGAGACGCAGCCTTGCTCTGTTGCCCAGGCTGGTCTTGAACTCCTGTGCTCAAAAAGTCCTCCCACCTTGGCTTCCCAAAGCGCCAGGATCACAGGTGCGAGCCACCACGCCCAGCCTGGTTACCTTGCTGTTGCTGCCTTCAGCTCCGTGATTGCCTTGATACAGAAGTTCTACCTACCCTGTTTCAGGCCTTTCAGAAGAGACAAATGCAAGCTATGCCTCTGGGGACACGTAGGCAGAGCTGTGGCTGTTAAAAGCTGAGGGCTGGCACTTGAAACGAGATGGGGGAGAAGTAGGTTATTTCACATACCATTTGGGTTGGAGGCTTTGCAGGGCGTTTCTGTCTGGGAAGGAGAACAGTAACAGTTAGACAAAGAGACGAGTAGGGATTTGGGGTCCACTGGAGGGGGAGTTGCCTGTCATTAAAGATGCCCAAGGATTTACTTTCCTCGGTGAAAAAAGACCCCACAGGATTCAGTGAAACCTCCTACGTGTGCCCCATGCGAGGCCTTGCGGGGTACAAAGGAGAACAACCCCGCCCAGCCTTCGAACAGCGAGACTGAGCTGCTGGGCAAGGACCTGGTGCCTCGTCAGCACCCAGCGCGTGTTTGACGAACGAGGCCAAGGAAACTGAAAGGTGCTGTTGTTGGTCCTGCTGAGGACAGTAGCAGACGCTTAGCTCTGTGACCAAGTGGGGCGGCCCCCGGACGGGGTCCTGGGCAGCATGTCCGGGGTCGCTGCTCCTCAAAGAGCACAGACAAGAAAGGCTGCGGGAGTCTCAGCAGGGGCTGGAGGGTCCGTAGAGAGCCCAGGTGTGGCAGGGGGAAAGAGGCAGGTGAAGGAAGTGACGGGTTCACACTGCTGGGCCTTAAATTTCAGGCCAGCGAGGCTGGACCTTATTCCGTGAGGCGCTTTTTAAGACAAGATTTTATTGGTGGGCTGGGCGTGGTGGCGTACTCCCATAGTCCCAGCTACGTGGGAGGCTGAGGCAGGAGGATCGTTTGAGACCAGCCTGGACAACAGAGCAAGACCCTGTCTCTACCAAAAAATTTAAAAATTAGCCAGGCGTGTCGTTCTAGCGACTTGGGAGGCTGACACAAGGATCACTTGAGCCCAGGAGTTGGAGGCTGCAGGGAGCTACGGCTGTGCCACTGCACTCCAGCCTGGGCAACAGAGCAGGACGCTGTCTCAGAAAGAATTATTGGTGCCTGACTGATTACACAGTTCTGGTGAGTGGCAAACTCTTGATGGTTCAATTAGTCCCCTGAGGAGTACTGGACACCCACCGTGTCTGGGCATCGGGGTAACGGTTGAAGACCCCGGGATGCGGGCAGAATGAAGTGCCGATGGGAGGGAGGTGGGCTCAATCGGAACGGGGGCCAGATGGGGGGAGCCAGAGAGTTCCCAGGGGAGGTGCTGCTGGGCCACCCGCAGCTGGGGGAGGTGGACAGCGTGAACCAAAGGCGTTCCAGGTGAGAGGTGCCGGAGACAAGGCTGGGCAGCTGGAGCGCCAGTTTTGCAGAGGGGTGAGGTGGCTGCTAGAATGGAAGGTGGTTTGTGCCAGATCATGGACGGCCTTGAGGGCAGCTTGGGCTTTCTTCCTTGGTAGTGGGGAGCCACTGAAGGTATTTGAGTGGGGGAGTCACACAGCCGGACCTCTGGCTGCACGTGAAGAGGGGCACCGGGAGCCCCAGCAGGTTCCAAGGCAGATGAGGAAGACTTGCCCCTGTCTGGGCAAGAGAGGAGGAGCGTCGGAGCTGGGAGGAGGGGGAGCCACTGGGAGGAGAGGGAGCCGCCGGGAGGAGGGGGAGCCATCGGGAGGAGGGGGAGCCACTGTGAGGAGGGGGAGCCGCCGGGAGGAGGGGGAGCCATCGGGAGGAGGGGGAGCCGCCAGGAGGAGGAGAGTCGGAGCCGGGAGGAGGGGGAGCCACCGGGAGGAGGGGGAGCCACTGGGAGGAGGAGGAGCCGCCGGGAGGAGGGGGAGGGAGGAGGGGGAGGGAGGAGGGGGAGCCGCCGGGAGGAGGAGAGTCGGAGCTGGGAGGAGGGAGAGCTGCTGGGAGGAGAGGGAGCCACTGGGAGGAGGGGGAGCCGCCAGGAGGAGGAGAGTCGGAGCTGGGAGGAGGGGGAGCCGCCGGGAGGAGGGGGAGCCACTGGGAGGAGGGGGAGCCACCAGGGAGGGGAGTCGGGGAGGGAGGAGGGGGAGGGAGGGGGGGAGGGAGGGAGGGGAGGAGGGGAGGGGGAGGGGGGGAGGGGTAGCCACTGGGGGGGAGGAGGGGGAGGGAGGGGGAGCCGCCGGGAGGAGGGGGAGGGAGGAGGGGGAGCTGCTGGGAGGAGGGGGAGCCGCCGCCAGCAGGCAGGCCTGGCAGGGAGCCCGGGGATGGGGGAGTTTGAAGGACGTTTGTGTCAGACACTGGTTTCCCCAGGGCTCCTGTTTCAACTCCAGAATCCTCTCGAACCTGCTCGGTGCATAATCAGCCCGTGATGTCTCCGAGTAAGTGGTACCTTTGGGGTTTAGACAGGCCTTTGAGGCTCCTTCTCTGAGTCTTTTATCCTCCCAACGCGGCCTGGCAGGTGGAGGAAATGGTGACGTCTGGGTTCACCTTATCTTGCTGCTCTCCTCGTGTTTCCCGTATCGTAGTAACAGAGCAGATGTCAGGGCTGTTGCTAAGGGTTCCCTGGGATGTTAATACCTTGGTGTTGAACGGAGGCTCCCACACGGTGTCTTCGAGGCCTCGGGACACACCGGCTTGGTGGCAAGTATCCTTTTATATTTGTCCCGGCTTCTTTTCCCTCCTTTAAACCCGTCTCCTCCCTGTCGCCCTGGCCGAGGCACAGCGCCCTGGCGGGATGGCAGACTCACCCCCTCCACGCAGGGGGCAGACGTGACTCACAGAACACAGCGTTCTTTCCCACGGAGGCCGGAGGCCGCCTCCAACCCCTCTTCAACCCAGCCCTCTGGGTGCCAGATTTAGCATTTGGGACAAAGCCTCTCTTCCAGCCCTGCAGAGGCCACTGGGGAGGCTCCAGGCCCTCTCCGCGGGTCCTTCCTGTGGCACTGGGCACCTGGGGAGGCTCCAGGCCCTCTCCGCGGGTCCTTCCTGTGGCACCGGGAGGGTGGGGAGTGCGTTTTGTTTGCCTCTCGCGTCTCCTGTTTGCCTCCCTCGTCTGGTCTTTTGGCCTTTGTACCACAAGTGGAAAATCAAACTCTGAATAGTTCTGGATACTGAGGTCAGGGTTGGGATTTTATCTGCCAGATGCCATTTTTATCCGTTATGTGTTGCTGTGGTAACACTGTGTGACAAGCATACCTGCTCAAACTTGGGGGTTTATGACCTCCATTTATTACCAAACTTGGGGGTTTACGACCTCCATTTATTACCAAACTTGGGGGTTTGTGCCTCCATTTATTACCAAACTTGGGGGTTTGTGCCTCCATTTATTACGCCTCCTCAGTCTATGGGCTGGCCGGGCAGTTCTGCTGCTCTGGGCTCAGAGGGCACCAGCCACCCCTGGTGTGACACACCTGAGCCCTCTTTCTGTGGCCAACAGGAACTGGCGTCCTGCAGCGGCTGGTGGCCCATGTTGGCCTTTGCACGGGGCTGTCCCTCCTAGGCACAGCGGCTTCCCTCAGCCCCTCCATCCACTGCCTCTTTCCCACTGTGCGCCCTGCATCATTTCCTTCATTCTCACCATGGAGACGGTCTGTGCCGGACACCTGCGCCCTCATCCCCGGGCCGCCTCTGCCACCGTTGCCCCCGAGTCACAGCGTGGCCGTGCCCGTGGGAATGCGTTTCTCTGGGGGTCTCTCATGCGCGTGACTTCAAGGCAGACCCCGGCCAAGCAGATCTGCGGGTCTCAGGAGCTGGGATCTGCTGCCCAGTCTCCCCACGGTGGGACCCTGTGGCTGGACGAAAGCGCGCTCGTTCGTGCCGTACCCGAGGGAGTGTGAAGGCTCAGTTACATCCGAACGTGTCCGTGAAACGAGATGGAGGCGGTGAAAATGCCAGGGTGTAAGGTGGGGAGCGATGGCAGCCTGGGGGAAGGTGTGGGGAGAAGAAGCCGCACGTGGTGGGATGGTCGCCCCGTCCCCCTCCCTGTCCATGTCCCTGTCCCGTCGCAGCGGACGCGCGGGGGACTCCGGGGTGTTTCCAGGCTTCTTGGAGGCAGGTGGTTTTGCCCCCGGACGTGTCTTTCAGTCTGATGTGTGTCAGAGACTGACGTGTGTCAGAGACTGTGACGTGTGTCGGAGACTGACGTGTGTCGGAGACTGACGTGTGTCGGAGACTGTGACGTGTGTCGGAGACTGACGTGTGTCGGAGACTGTGACGTGTGTCGGAGACTGTGACGTGTGTCGGAGACTGACGTGTGTCGGAGACTGTGACGTGTGTCGGAGACTGTGACGTGTGTCGGAGACTGACGTGTGTCGGAGACTGTGACGTGTGTCAGAGACTGACGTGTGTCAGAGACTGTGACGTGTGTCGGAGACTGTGACGTGTGTCGGAGACTGACGTGTGTCGGAGACTGTGACGTGTGTCGGAGACTGTGACGTGTGTCGGAGACTGACGTGTGTCAGAGACTGACGTGTGTCGGAGACTGTGACGTGTGTCGGAGACTGTGACGTGTGTCGGAGACTGTGACGTGTGTCAGAGACTGTGACGTGTGTCGGAGACTGTGACGTGTGTCGGAGACTGACGTGTGTCGGAGACTGTGACGTGTGTCGGAGATGACGTGTGTCGGGAGACTGTGACGTGTGTCGGAGACTGACGTGTGTCGGAGACTCAGTGTACATCGAGACGTGTGTCGTGAGACTGACGTGTGTGGAGACTGTGACGTGTGTCGGAGACTGTGACGTGTGTCGGAGACTGACGTGTGTCGGAGACTGTGACGTGTGTCGGAGACTGTGACGTGTGTCGGAGACTGACGTGTGTCGGAGACTGTGACGTGTGTCGGAGACTGACGTGTGTCGGAGACTGTGACGTGTGTCGGAGACTGACGTGTGTCGGAGACTGTGACGTGTGTCGGAGACTGTGACGTGTGTCGGAGACTGACGTGTGTCGGAGACTGTGACGTGTGTCGGAGACTGACGTGTGTCGGAGACTGTGACGTGTGTCGGAGACTGTGACGTGTGTCAGAGACTGACGGCAGCAGGAGGCTGGTGCTTTCCTTACTGTGCTGTGGCTGTGGCGGGATTTGGAAGGTCAGGGTTGAGCCAGTTTTCCTGGAGTGATGACTATTCATGCTGCCTCCTAGTGCGGACGGGAACGAGCTCCCGAGGCACGTTTTCGGGACCCGCAGGCGGGCGGAGAAGAGTCGCTGGAGGAGGGTCACGTGACCGGCCCCAGCCACGGGGTCACTCGGGGCTCTCAAGCCGGTGCTGGCTTTACCAGCCTCTGAGCCCACAACTGCTGCTGAGGAGATAGAAGGCTTCTTGTCAGTAGATGCAACTGTTTGCAAAGAATAGACTTTGTTTGTTTGTTTGTTTGTTTTTTGTGACTAGAGGATCGTGACCTTATTGAAACCATCTAATCGGAGAGCCACAGATTAGGCTCCCAAGACGCGGCTGCCGCCAGCAGAATTTTTGTGGCGGACAATTCTAGGTGCACTTTGGAGAGGGCAAGCATGAGGCCTGCCGCGGACAGCTCTGAGTGGCTGTGAACGTGGCTGTGGAAAAGGTATCTCAAAGAATACACTTAAAAAGTGTACGAGGAAAATTGGAAACAAGCCGTGTGCTCCCCACAGGAAGATGGTAAAGCCTGTTGTATTCAGAATACCAAGTTACCGTTTAAAATCCTATTGTTAAAGAACTTTCATAGTGTGGGAAAAGTACAACGTGGTTAAAAAAACCAGCAAGCAGTGTATGTAGTAAAAACCCAGTTTTATTTAGGATTTGTACGTAATGCCTAGGAAAGGTTGGAAGGTGCTACATTAAGGTGTTGAGAGTCGTCATGGGGGTGGCTGGCGCCTGAATTTAGGGTGTTTTCTTTTTGGGATGAATATCCCACAGCCCCCAGGAGCGACCGCGTGAGGCTGCATAATGGTTGTGGCTGTGGCCTTTGTCTGCAGTGACTGATGCCTGGGGTGGTGAGCTCTTATGGCCATCTCTGTGTCTGCAGTGGTGTCTGCGGTGATGTCTGTGGTGGTATCTACAGTGGTGTCTGCAGTGACTGACGCCCGGGGTGGTGAGCTCTCAACTTTAGAGAGAGAATTGCATCCCCCTGGAGGAAGGGGTTGTGTTTACGGATCTGTCTCAGGGCTGATGAACCTTTGTCCCCTAGGAATTTTCTCAGGAAATTATCACCAGGCAACTCGTGTTCCCCTCCCTGTTCCGCTTGGGCCCTCCTAGTCCCGTACTGTGGGGTTTTACCAGGGGCTCAGGAGCATCTGCCTGCCGGGCCGGCCGGCCTGAGTGCAGCCTCCGCTCAGCTTGTCGCCCGTCGGGGTCGAGGTGGCACCAGGAGGTCTCAGCTTCCCAGAGGAGGCTCGGGGGGCACCAGCCCGCAGCCAGGAGCAAGCCCAGCTGTCAGGTGGAGCTGCCGTGAGGCTGACGACCCCGTGGGGAATCTGAGGAATAAGAGGCTTATGAGCCAGCCAGTCGCAGAGCCTGGTTAGAGCCCGACTGTCTGCTCTGAGCGCGTCTGGGTGGTTTTCTGAATTCTTCCTTGTCTGGGGAAGGCCACATCTCTCTGATGAAATGCAGTTGAATTAAATGGATATTCCCTGAACACCTACTTTGCAGCAGGCCCGGTGCTGGGCATCAGGGAGGGAGGGAGGACGATGTAGGGACCCTCTGGGGAGCCACAGTCCAGCGAGGAAGGAGAAATGGAAATTTCATGTCGAACTGAAGACTTCGGGGCGGGCTCCTGGGAGGGATGTCCCCCCTCCCTTCGATGGGCCTGCCTTCCCCAGCCGCGGCCTTGGCCTGTGGGCTCGTCGAACATGCTCATGTACACACATACACACCCTACACACACACACACGCACACAAACGCACACACACACCCTGTACACACACGCGTGCACACACACCCCTACACACACATGTGCACACATGCACACACAAACCCTGCACACACACGCATGTGCACGCACACACGCGCACACACACCCCTACACACGCACACACATGCACACACACCCTGTACACACACGTGCGCACACACCCTGCACACACACACGTGCACACACACCCCTACACGTGCACACATGCACACACATGCACACACCCTGCACACACGTGCACACAACCCTACACACACATGCACACACACCCTACATACAAACACACCCTGCACATGTGCACACACACATACGCGCACACACATGCACACACATGCGCGCACACACCCTACACAGGCACACGTGCACACACACCTTGCACACGCACATGCAGCTTGCACACACACATGCACACACACACCCCCCTTCTCCTCCGGCCTCTTACCTGTCCCAGCTGGGAGTACCTCAGAGACAGATCTGGCCCTGGGGATCACGTCTCTCTAGTTTACTAAGGAAGTGGCCAGAGCTCCACCAGCCCTGTCCACAAAACCTGCCTCTTCTCCCCTCAGAGCTCCACCAGCCCTGTCCACAAAACCTGCCTCTTCTCCCCTCAGAGCTCCACCAGCCCTGTCCACAAAACCTGCCTCTTCTCCCCTCAGAGCTCCACCAGCCCCGTCCACAAAACCTGCCTCTTCTCCCCTCAGAGCTCCACCAGCCCCGTCCACAAAACCTGCCTCTTCTCCCCTCAGAGCTCCACCAGCCCTGTCCACCAGCCCCGTCCACAGAACCTGTCCACAAAACCTGCCTTCTCCCCTCAGAGCTCCACCAGCCCCGTCCACAAAACCTGCCTCTTCTCCCCTCAGAGCTCCACCAGCCCCGTCCACAAAACCTGCCTCTTCTCCCCTCAGAGCTCCACCAGCCCTGTCCACAAAACCTGCCTCTTCTCCCCTCAGAGCTCCACCAGCCCTGTCCACAGAACCTGCCTCTTCTCCCCTCAGAGCTCCACCAGCCCTGTCCACAGAACCTGCCTCTTCTCCCCTCAGAGCTCCACCAGCCCTGTCCACAGAACCTCCTGCCCCTGCTCCCCAGGCCGATTCCATCCTCCCTCCCGAATTTGGGGCTTTGCCCTCCCTGCTTTTCCACTCACCTTCTATAAGGCCCTATTTTGTTCCCTCATCAGTTTAATTTTTGTTCAGGACAAACGGCCGTGTGTCAGTACAAGGGCACGGTCCCTGTTTAACGCACAAGGCACTGCTCTTACGAGAGAAGGGTCAGACTCCCTGCCATCCATCCGAGCCCGGGAGGTGAGCGCTGGGTGGTGGTGAGTACAGTTTACCCCCTGGTGAAGGGGGTGCCGGGTGCCGGGCATGGGGATTGGCTGGTGAGGCCCTCCGTGCCGAGTCAGGGAGCTGGCAGCCAGTGCAGGCTGAAGAGGTTTGGAGAATGGAAGCTGGCTCCGTGGGCAGTTTCCCAAAATGTGCCTCCTCGAGTTGCCGTTCTTCTCGCACCATCTGTCCCAAGGTGGCTCTGTACGAGTGAAGGACAGCTGTGCCTTCGGAGGTGCCAGCCACGGCAGGGTGGGGGTGCACAGCCGTCCCAGAGCCAGGGCCCGAATTCTCCTGGGTTCTCATGTCCGACCTCTGCTCGGGGCCACCCCTGTGAGCGTGGTCAGCCACAGACCTGCCATCGACAATGAACCTGCCCTGCCACTGCCCGTGGCCCCAGCCCTGGAGGCAACATCCTTCCGTCTCCCTTGACCTCTGCAGCGCTTGGCTCTGTGGTTCCTTTGCCCAGAAGCTACAGCAGTGAGAAGGGTGGAGACATGGAGGATACAGTTCTTGTGGCCGCCTCTGTCCTGTGGACTGGGCTGGGGAGGGGCTCGGTTCCCACCTCCCATGTGGGAGCAGCCTCCCTCGCCTCCCTCGCCTCCCTCGCCTCCCTCGCCTCCCTCGCCTCCCTCGCCTCCCTCGCCTCCCTCATGTAACTCAGCAGCGTCAGAATCAGGCGTTGAAATTACCCGAGGCGGTCGCTCTGTCCGACAGCTCTGTTGGGTACCGACGAGGAAACTGAGGCACGGGAAGAGAGTTGACTTGTTCCTGGACTTCTAGTAAGTTCACATAAAAGCCAAATTTTCACAGATCTCTCTCTTTTTTTTATTTTTTTTGATGGAGTCTCGCTTTGTTGCCCAGGCTGGAGTGCAGTGGCGCGATCTCGGCTCACTGCAACCTCCACCTTCCAGGTTCAAGCAATTCTCCTGCCTCAGCCTCCTGAATAACTGGGATTACAGGCACCTGCCACCACACCTGGCTAATTTTTGTATTTTTAGTGGAGATGGTGTTTCTCCATGTTGCCCAGGCTGGTCTCAAACTCCTGAGCTCAGGTGACCTGCCCACCTTGGTCTCCCAAAGTGCTGGGATTCCAGGCGTGAGCCACCACGTTCAGCCTGTAAAGTGTATTTAAATGTTTACTCTGAACAGAATAGTGCTTTCCACACCCGTGTGGGGCGGTGTGGCTGCAAAGTACAAGATAACCGAAGTTTTTAAAAAACAAAGCAAAGCAAACCGTAGTGCTCTAAAGGCTGGGATGGGGCACTGGTTTAAAGTTGTCTGAGGACTGTGTCACTTTTGACCCTGTCTTTCCTTGCTTGTCCATTAGCCTCATCGGGGAGAAGATGGAGCCTACATCTGGGGGGTCCCGGGTGATCTGGGCCTGGCCATGGGGTTTCCACATTTGGCTATTTGGAGCCTGGGGCTGTCCAGGTCTCTTTGCCGAGGCAGCCCACTGGGGAGGGTCAGGTCTGATCTGGAAGAGCAGGTGCCTGGACGTGTCCCTGGGGTAGAGGGACCCGTGTGGTCAGGTGGTGGCGGTTGGCGCGTTGTCAGGGCCACCGGTGGCCCTGGCCTAGAAAAGCAGTTCTCTGAGCTGGGGCCTCTCTGGGGGTCCACCAACTCCCTTCCAGAGATCCACAGGGTCAGAAGTTTTTTCATAAGAAGAGTAATGGGACCGGGTTTTATCCTCTCACAAATGTACAGAAAAGGAGAAGTTCATTGATGTGGTTTCAGATGCCGCATTGAAACTAATCTTTAAGAAACTACCATTTGTTGAGTTTGGGTGCAATATCAAAGAAAAATATTTACAATTTCTGGAAAGTAAAAAACAGTGCTCCTCTTTTTAGCCATCGTGCACGTTTGTGAGGGTCTGGATGTCCTTCATGGACTTCAGTGAAACCACCTGTCACAAATGTGTGAGTGAAGAATCAGATATGAATGTCCCGCTGTTTTTTTTGTGAAGCCAAACATTAAAAACAGTTGTAAAAATGTAAAACAATGTATTTGTCTAATTGCTTTTTAAGTGTAGTTTTTCATAAAATATGTAAATCGTGCACGTCTAAAGGGTTTTTTTAAAATTATACTTTAAGTTCTAGGGTACATGTGCACAACATGCAGGTTTGTTACATATGTATCCATGTGCCATGTTGGTGTGCTGCCCCCATTAACTCGTCATTTACATTAGGTATATCTCCTAATGCTGTCCCTCCCCCCACTCCCCACAATAGGACCCGGTGTGTGAGGTTCCCCTTCCTGTGTCCAAGTGATCTCATTGTTCAATTCCCACCTATGAGTGAGAACATGTGGTGTTTGGTTTTCTGTTCTTGTGATAGTTTGCTGAGAATGATGGTTTCCAGCTGCATCTATGTCCCTACAAAGGACACGAACTCATCCTTTTCTATGGCTGCATAGTATTCCATGGTGTATATGTGCCACATTTTCTTAATCCAGTCTGTCACTGATGGACATTTGGGTTGATTCCAAGTCTTTGCTATTGTGAATAGTGCCTCAATAAACATACGTGTGCATGTGTCTTTATAGCAGCATGATTTATAATCCTTTGGGTATATACCCAGTAATGGGATGGCTGGGTCAAATGGTATTTCTGGTTCTGGATCCTTGAGGAATGGCCACACTGTCTTCCACAATGGTTGAACTAGTTTACAGTCCCACCAACAATGTAAAGTGTTCCTGTTTCTCCACATCATCTCCAGCACCTGTTGTTTCCTGACTTTTTAATGATCGCCATTCTAACTGGTGTGAGATGGTATCTCATTGTGGTTTTGATTTGCATTTCTCTGATGGCCAGTGATGATGAGCATTTTTTCATGTGTCTGTTGGCTGTATGAATGTCTTCTTTTGAGAAGTGTCTGTTCATATCCTTTGCCCACTTTTTGATGGGGTGGTTTTTTTTTTCTTGTAATGCGTTTATTATTTTTAATGAATTAACAAAATTTTAAAGATTTTCTCAGTTTTAATTTCTGGTAACTAGCAATGGTCATAGCCCATGTATTCTGGATTCCTTAATAATGTCTTTTTTTTTTTTTTTTTTTTTTTGAAGACGGAGTCTCACTCTTGTTGCCCAGGCTGGAGTGCAATGGCACGATCCCGGCTCACTTACACCTCCACCTCCCAGGTTCAAGCGATTCTCCTGCCTCACCCTCCTGAGTAGCTGGGATTACAGGCATGTGCCATCACGCCTGGCTCATTTTTTTTTGTATTTTTAATAGAGACAGGGTTTCACCACATTGGCCAGGCTGGTCTTGAACTCCTGACCTCAAGCAATCCTCCCGCCTTGGCCTCCCAAATTGCTGGGGTTACGGGCCTGAGCCACCACATCCGACCTCAATAATTTTTTATAGCATTTTGTTGTTGTTGTTGTTTTGAGAGAGAGTCTCGCTCTGTCACCCAGGCTGGAGTGCAGTGGCGCAGTCGTGTGGCTCCCTGCAGCCTCGACCTCCTGGGCTCAGGAGGAGGTCGAGTGTAGCTGGGACCACAGATATGCACCACGCCCAGCTAATTTTTGTTCTTTTTGTTGAGACAGGGTTTCACCACGTTCCCCAGGCTGATCTCGAACTCCTGGGCTCCGGTGACCTGCCCAGTTCAGCCTCCCAAAGTGCTGGGATTACAGGTATGAGCCACCATGTCCAGCCTATGAATGAGTTATAATTCATTTTTTTCGTGGTCTGTATTGGTGCTGAAGTTGTAATTCATAGACCATAAAATTCACACTTTTAAAGGATGCAGTTCAGTGGTTTTAGTATATTCACAAAATTGTGTAACCATCACCACTGTCTAATTCCGGAACATTTTTATCACCCCAAAAAGAAGTCCTGAACCCACTGGCAGTCTGTTCCCCTTTTCCTGCAGCCCCGATAACCATTCATCACCTTCCCTCTCAGATTTGCTTATTCTGGGCACGTCATATAAACGGAATCATACAGTACGTGGTCTTTTACGACGGACTTTTCTTACTTAGGTTGTTTTAAAGGTTCGTCCATGATTTAGCTGGTGTTAGTACCTCATTCCTTTTTGTGGCCAAATAATAATCCCTTGTAACTAATTCATTGTACGGAAATAGCACAGTTTCCTCATTCATCGGTCGGTGGATATTTTGGTTGTTTCCACTTTTTGGCTGTTGTGAATAATGCTGCTGAGAACATTTGTGTACAGGTTTCGGTGAGGACATGTCTTGGGTCTGTAACCAGGAGCGGAGTTTCTGGGTCATATGGTAAATCTGTATTTAACATTTTGAGGAAGTGCCAAATGGATTTCAAACCTGGATATTTTTTAAGCGTGTAAAGGGGTCCTGGGTTTGAGAACCGCTGGCCCAGCTGGAATTCAACCAGGGGAGTGTGGATGACTCAGGAGAGCCCCTCATTCTTGCTCTGGGATTGAGATACCCTCAGCCTCATCCCACTCTCCCTTCAGAATGCACGTGCGGCGTCCTCACGATAGATCACCAAAGATAATCCCATCCTTCAAGGCAAGGAGGAAGCCGGCTACACTAGACGGTGCACAGGTGACCCATCGGGGGTCCTGGAGCAGGGTCACCTCCCTGCGGGATCCCCAGATGCCATGCTCATGGCAGTGTCTATGGGCGGCACCCCTTGGCACGGTGCCGGGTGGCGATCCTGGCTGTAGCTGCCACCCCCTGCCCTCTTGCCTCCCCTCGAGGGCATTGTGACCATCGGTGTGAATCTGTTGGGAAGGAGAGCCAGGTCCCCAGGCTTGGGAGAAGTGTAGGGTTTCAGCCTGTCTGGCCATCACCCCTCAGCCCAGCCCCTCCTGCTGGGTGACGTGGTTGGGTCAGCCCCTGCTCTACTCTGGCCATCACCCCCCAGCCCGGTACCTCCTGCTGGGTGACGTGGTTGGGTCAGCCCCTGCTCTACTCTGGCCATCACCCCCCAGCCCAGTACCTCCTACTGGGTGACGTGCTCAGTTTGGCCCCTGCTGTACTGGGAGGGGGCAGGGAACAGATGGCCTCCTGGGCTGAGTTGAAAACTGCTAAGGGTGTGCCTGCCCTCTCCTTTCTGAGTCTAACCCTTTGATGCCAGTCACGTTCACTCTTGGCACTCGGCCACATGATCCACCTGGTCACCCTCCCAGAATCATGAACCTTCTGAAGAGGAGTCTTGAGGAACAGTGTTTTGCCGGAGAGACGGTTCCCACAGTGAGATTCCAGGCATCCGTGGGGACAACGCATGGAGGTGCGGTGGAGGGGCTGACTGCATCGAGACCCCGACTGCCATCTGTACCCCAGCCAGTGATGCACTCTTTCTTCTTCCCTCCCTCATCTCAGATGTGACTCCCCTTCCCCAGCCGGGGGCTCCCAGCCATGGCCGACACCATCTTCGGCAGCGGGAATGACCAGTGGGTTTGCCCCAATGACCGGCAGCTTGCCCTTCGAGCCAAGTGAGTACCTCTGGGGCCCCCCAGGCCTTCGCTTCCTGCGGCCTCCCTGCTCTTCTCCTGTCTTTAGCAAGATTCATTCCCAGGAGCCCTGAAAGAGGTGTTTGCAGAGAAGTGCCTGTCGGATGCACACCACACTCCGGGCCCTGGACACAGCCATCCACTCATTCAACTACCGTGCAGAATTTATCCCCATTTCCCAGATGAGAAAAGTGAGGCTGAGCTCCTTGCCTACGTCACTTAACTTGTGGGTGGCAGGGCTGCGACCCGCACCTGGGTGCAGCCGACTCCTAAGCCTGTGTCCTTTCTATCACAAAAGGCCGCAGGGACCCACCTCACCTCACGTGCCTTCTCTCTTGTCACTGAGCCGTAGGACTGCAAGTCCCTTAAGACAGGGAGCCTTTGGTCCCTGGATGCCCAGTCATAGCCGAGTGCCTGGCACTGTGAGACGGGGGAACAAAGGTCTGTCGAATGGACGAAGAGCTGCCCCTCAGGCCGAAGCGCGACCAGCCCAGAGCTGTCCCAGGGCCTTCTCTGCGCTCTCCTGAGAACCTCACTAGTTCCTCACTTCCAGTTTCTTCCCTTGGGGGTCCTGGTTTTCCTTTTTTTTTTTTTTTTTTTTTTTTTTTTTTTTTTAGACGGAGTCTCACTGTGTCACCCAGGCTGGAGTGCAGTGGTGCGATCTCAGCTCACTGTAACCTCTGCCTCCCAGGTTCAAGCGATTCTCCTGCCTCCCGAGTAGCTGGGATTACAGGTGCCCACCACGATGGGCTAATTTTTGTATTTTTGGTAGAGACGGGGGTTTTGCCATGTTGGCCAGGCTGGTCTCGAACTCCTGACCTCAAGTGATCCACCCGCCTTGGTCTCCCAAAGTGCTGGGGTTACAGACATGAGCCACCGTGCCCGGCCCTGGTTTTCCTGCAATCCCTCAGCCTAGTGAGCTCTCAGCTCTGGGTAGGTCAGGCCATCTCCACCGACTGTCCACTGTGGCTGCAGATGGGGGTCTCAGGTGCCTCGGCTGCCTTCCAGCCCCTGCCTGTCCCTCCGAGGGGCTGGGGGTCTCCGACGTCTGATAAGTCCAAACAGGCCCCTTCGTCCTTCAACCCATGCCAATCACGGGAGCCAGCGTTTCCCAAATGGGACCAAATTCAAACACTTTGTAATGAGATGTTACGAACCTGCAGGGGACAGAACGGAAACATCAAAAGGGAGTAGAAAAACTAATTTGAAACGCCCGAGAAGAGTGGAGTCCTGCGTGATTTGCAGGAATCTTGGCACCACAGTTAACTTCTCTCCTTCGCTGGGAGGGCTCAGCTCCTTCGTGCGGCCCCCACAGTGGGTGAGGTCGGTCCCTCTCCCTCCCTGTCCTCTGATGCCGGGCAGATGAAGTGTCCTCCCAGGCAGGGTAGGAGTTTCCAAGGAGCACGCTGCCACTGTGCTCTAGACACGGCCCAGCAGGACTCGTGACCCTCCAGGGTTCCCTTCGGCGCTCCCTGACCTTGTGTCTCGCTCAGCAGCAGCCAAAAGCTGCCGGAGTACCTTTAGAAGAGAGAATGCCTTTATCCCCTCCCTTGGGGTGCTGCCTTCTCGAGCCTGGCACAGTCTCCGGAAGGGAGAGGCATACTGATTTCCACCCGCAGAGCCGGGAGCTGTGCCCCGTGGGACCCTTAGGGACGTCGGGGCTGCAGCTCGGGGCTCTCCTCAGTCCTCCAGCCGCCACCAGACATTTTCTAACCCCCTGCTACGTGCCAGGCACTGACTGCACAGCAGTGAACAGGACCAACACGGTCCCTGGTCTTAAAGCACAGGTGGGCAGAGGCGGGCATTATTTGAATAGTTAGGTAAGTTGCTTTGATGGTGACAACAGGCAGTGGGGACGTGGGTGAAGGTGTAGCCTAGTCGAGATCAGGAGGGGCTTCCCTGAGAGTGTGCGGCCTCCACTGAGACCCAGACGATGGGGCAACGTTAGACGGCAGTGGGAGGGACGCGCTTCCAGGCAGAGGGAACAGCACGTGCGAAGGCCCCGAGGTAGAAGGAACAGGGCAAGTGGAGCCCTGGCCAGAGGTCAGTGTGTTGCGAGTGCACAGTGTGAAGGCTGGACAGTGTGGAGGGAAGACGGAGAGATAGGCAGGGGCCAGGGGCAGGGCCTGGTCCTCCAGAGACTCACGTTCTGGAGGGGAGATGGGGGGTTTCATGTTGTCTCCTAATAATGTATCAGCCCAATGAAGGACATGCACCCAGGCCTTCCAGGAACTCTGAGTGGATTCTTTACCTGTTTTGGATCAGGGAAAAGCCTCCAGGTGAAGGTCATGTGTAAAGAAGTCTTTAGAAAGAATAGGCCGGGCACGGTGGCTCACGCCTGTAATCCCAGGACTGTGGGAGGCTGAGGTGGGGTGGATCACCTGAAGCCAGGAGTTCTCAAGACCAGCCTGACCAACATGGTGAAATCCTCTCTCCTAAAAATATAAAAATTAGCCGGGCATGGTGGTGCATGCCGGTAATCCCAGCTACTTGGGAGGCTGAGGCAGGCGAATCGCTTGTACCCGGAAGGTGGAGGTTGCTGTGAGCTGAGATTGTGCCATTGCACTCCAGCCTGGGCGACAGACTGAAGCTCCGTCTCAAGATAGATGGATGGATGGATGGATGGATAGATAGATAGACAGATAGATAGATAGATGATAGATGGAGAGATGATAGATGGAGAGATAGACAGATGATAGATAGATAGACAGATGGATAGATAAACAGATAAACAGATAGATAGACAGATAGACAGATAGATAGACAGAATAGGAGTGAGAGGTGGACAGAGGGTTTAGGGAGAGAGACAGGTGCCCCAGGTGAAGGGGGCAGCATGAGCAAAGGCCTGGGGACTGCACGCAGCCTAGAACACGAGGGAGCAACTGGAGAGGCCAGGTGAGCCGAGAGACGAGGGCACTGTGCGGGGAACGTGCGGGGAACGACAGGCGGGGCTCCCAGACGTGCAGGTTCTTCCTGGAGGTTGCTGCCCATCGATGTCAGGTGCCCTCAGGTTGGCCGCCGCCTCCTCCGGCCGTGTGGAAGGGGCATTGCGAGGGGGGTGGGCAGCATGCTCAGTGGAGCTGTGGCCGTAGGCGGGAGTCAGGGCCTGGAGCAGCAGGTCGGATGAGAGGACGCGGATGGCTGGGGCCAGGAGGTGGAGCGGATGGAGGTAGGAACCTGGGCGCAGAGGAGGCCCTGGGGGAGCCGGAAATGCTGCCAGGCAGGACTGTCAGCAGCTGCTGGGTGTGAACTCCGCAGGTCAGTGCTCAGGCCTTGAGTCAGCGGTGGAGGCGGCCAACCCCAGATTCCTGCTAGCCGGCTACCTTCCACCCCCCATCTCCTCTGAGAAACGGGAGGCCTGCCCCGCAGGGTGGCTGAGGGCCGGGGCCTTACAGGGCAACTCTGAGGGTCTGGGCCTGCCTCGAAGGGTGACTGAGGGTCTAGGCCTGCCTTGTAGGGTGACTGTGAGGGTCCAGGCCTGCCTCTTGGGGTGATGGAGGGTCTGGGCCCACCTCGCTGCAACAGCCGGGACCAGGCAAGACATGAGACCACCGGGGCCCATCCTGTGTCAGGGAGACCCCGGGAGAGGGTCCGCCTCCCTCAGCTGCCCTAGGTCATGAGACCACGGGGGGCCCGTCTTATGTCAGGGAGACCCCAGGAAAGGGTCCACCTCCCTCAGCTGCTCTAGGTCCTGCCTCCAGGACTCTTCTGACACTTCCCTAAAGAAAGAAAGAAGCAGCCTTTCCAGAGCCCCATCCCCTCCCTGCCGGGTAACTCTCTTGTTTGTCCACTTCCTGCCGCCACCCGCACGTCCCACCAAGCAGCGCGTCCCTGCGCCCAAGAGGCCGGGAGTCCCAGCCGGTGCTTTATAATGCCTTGAATGAAAACGCCTCACACCTGTTCGTTAAATAGGTCTCTGAGTCATTGGTTTGGCATCTGCCTCCCCCACCGTACTGCAGTTCTTCAGGGTGCAGTGGCTTTTCCCGTCTCATTCATCTCTGCACACGGCAATGTCACAGGCACGGAGTGTCTCCCGGAAGCTGGTGCCCACCCAGGGCAGGGGCTCTGCGGTTTGATCTGCTGCTGCCGCTCTCTCCCTGACCAGAAAAATAGAAGGAGTTTGAGTCCTTCCCCCGCCCCAGTTACAGCCTCAGGAGGCACCACCCTGCAACGCACTGGAGCGGACAGCTCAGCCTCCGGACCCACTCCCAGCCCGGCCTCGCCGTTGCCTGCCCTCACCATAGCTCCTCTGGCGAAACTCGCTTTCCCCTCCTGCCTTGAACCTGCCAGTTTTCAGGGTGTTCATATCCACAGCTGTGTCTTTACCCTAATTACATTCCTTTCCTGTCCCCTGGTAAACTCCGTGTCACCACCTGACGGAGCTGGGAGCTCCCTTTTCCTTCTCTTGGTCATCTCTCCTGCTCCTCCCTTGACCCTCATGTGCCGTGACCTTGGCCTTCTGTGTGTCCCTGAGGGTCATATTCCGTGTTTCTGCCTCCTGGGCTAAGACGGTGCTGCCGTCTTTGCCAAGGCCCAGGAGCCGGCGGATGGCAGGGCTGGTGCTTGGAGCCTGTGTCTGCCCCGTCTCTGTTGCCCGCACTCCTCGCCCCCGGCACGTAGCACCTGGGCCATCCACTGACTGTGCTCAGGAGGGCTTGGTGGATGTGGTAGGGGCTGCGGGAGTTTGCGCCGGGGAGGCCTCAACGCCGTCTGTTACTCCCTCTCGAGGCTGCAGACGGGCTGGTCTGTGCACACCTACCAGACGGAGAAGCAGAGGAGGAACCAGCACCTCAGCCCGGCGGAGGTGGAGGCCATCCTGCAGGTCATCCAGAGGGCCGAGCGGCTGGACGTCCTGGAGCAGCAGAGAATTGGGTGAGGCGGGGCCGGAGCCAGCTCAGTGGGAGGACAGCAAGGGCTTTGGTGCAAGCACAGGGCACTGGGAGGCCGGCACGCTGCGTCCTGGTGCTGCATTTCACCTCTGGGAGGGGTCAGGAGGTCACTGGCTCTGCCTCAACACCCCGGAGTGTAACTCAGCCTGCTGAGGCCTCAGGATAGGTCTGTCAGACGGCGCTAGCAGCTGGGGTGTGCGCCCCGGCTGTGGGCGCGAATGAGCGTGGTGAAGCGCCCCGGGGGCTGTTCGGCTCTGTGCACCTGCGGGTCAGCTGTGGTTCAGCCAAGGGAGGGTCCCGGTCGCCCTCGAAAGCTCCCGCAGGAGCCGCTCCCGGCCTCCGACTCCAGCGCCCACCACAGCTCAGTCTTCCAGCACTTTCATGGTGTCCTGTGTTTGTTTAATTACAAAAGAAATTCGTATTTCCTGGAAAATCTGAAAACCACAGAAAAGCACAAGTAGGAAGAAAAAATGCGCTGGGCGGGAATCGATTTCATTCTGCTGCCTCCTACGTATCTTCATCTTTTCTTTTCTTTTTCTTTCTCTTTTCTTTCTTTTTTTTTTTTTTTTAGACAGGGTCTCACTCTGTCGTGTAGATTGGAGTGCAGGGGTGCGATCACGGATCGCTGCAGCCTCAACTTCCTGGGCTCAAGCGATCCCCCAACCTCAGCCTTAAGTAGGTAGAACCGCGGGTGGGTACCAGGGCACCACCACACCCAGCTTTTTTTTTGTTTTTTGTAGAGATGGGGTCTCACCGTGCTACCCAGGCTGGTCTTGAACTCCTGGGCTCAAGCGATCCGCCTGCCTCAGCCTCACAAAGGGCTGGGATTTCAGGCGTGAGCCACCGTGTCTGGCCTTCCTGTCTTTACAGTGGGAAAAACAGGCCAGATGGCATGGCTCATTCTTCAGCTGTGAGTCCACCTGTTCTCCGAGAGCCATCGCTGGTCCCCATGGAACATGCCACTGTCCCTCAGTCTCCCTCGCCCTCCTTCCCCTCAGTCTCCCTCGCCCTCCCTCCCCTCAATCTCCTTTGCCCTCTCTCCCCTCAATCTCCCTCCCCTCAATCTCTCTCGCCTCCTTGCCCTCCCCTCAATCTCCCTCCCCTCAATCTCCTTTGCCCTCCCCTCGGTCTCCCTCCCCTCAATCTCCCTCCCCTCAATCTCCTTTGCCCTCCCCTCAGTCTCCCTCCCCTCAATCTCCTTTGCCCTCCCCTCCTCCCTCCCCTCAATCTCCTTTGCCCTCCCCTCAGTCTCCCTCCCCTCAATCTCCCTCCCCTCAGTCTCCCTCCCCTCAGTCTCCCTCCCCTCAATCTCCCTCCCCTCAGTCTCCGTCCCCTCAGTCTCCCTTCCCTCAATCTCCCTCCCCTCAGTCTCCTCCCCTCAGTCTCCCTCCCCTCAGTCTCCCTCCCCTCAGTCTCCCTCCCCTCAGTCTCCCTCCCCTCAGTCTCCCTCCCCTCAGTCTCCCTCCCCTCAGTCTCCCTCCCCTCTCAGTCTCCCTCCCCTCAGTCTCCCTCCCTCAGTCTCCCTCCCCTCAGTCTCCCTCCCCTCAGTCTCCCTCCCCTCAGTCTCCCTCCCCTCAGTCTCCCTCCCCTCAATCCCCCGCCCCCGCCCCCTCCCCTCAGTCTCCCTCACCCTCTTTCCCCTCAATCTCTCTCCCCTCAATCTCCCTTGCCTTCCCTGCCCTCAATCTTCCTCTCATCCACCTCAATCTTCCTCACACCCCCCCCTCAATCTCCCTCAACCCCCCACCCTCAATCTCCCTCACCCTCTCTCCCCTCAGTCTCCCTCCCCCTCCCTCCCCTCAGTCTCTCTTGCCCTCCCTGCAATCCCTCTCCCTCCCGCCACTATTTCCATTTCATCTCCCTATCTGAAATCAGTTTGCTTGTTTTCTTGCTTATGAATTTCCTTCCTTATTGAAGGCAAGTTCCATGAGAGCAGGGACCATGTGTGTCTCTCGCGTGTTTGCTACGATATTCCCCATGTCTGATGACTCAGGTGCTCAGTGAATAGTTGGTGAGTGAACGAAGGATTCGCAGTGAGCCAGGGAAGTGCGAGGAACAACCTCCCGGGTGGGGGACAGCACGTGTGGCGCGGTACGGTTTTGGGCCTCGGTGGCAGCTGCGCCCAGGCGGGAAGCACGTTCCCTCTGACTCTGTGTCCTGTGCCGCAGGCGGCTGGTGGAGCGGCTGGAGACCATGAGGCGGAACGTGATGGGGAATGGCCTGTCCCAGTGCCTGCTCTGTGGGGAGGTGCTGGGCTTCCTGGGCAGCTCGTCGGTGTTCTGCAAAGACTGCAGGAAGGTAAGACCCTGCTCTGGCCCTGCCGTTCCGGCATCCCAGCCTGGACCCGCCCTGGTGCTCTGTGGCTTTGCGTCCTGGCTCCCAGGAGTGTGTGCGTCTGCGTTGGGCGTGTGGTGTCCTCTGCCTCTTGGCCAGAAGGACTAAGACTTAAAAATCAAATGGCCTGACGTCTAGGGCCAGCTCTGGGTCTCATCGCGTGGATGTACCTTCCAGCCCTTCTGCTAGATTCACGCCCAGGCCACGAGACCCAGAGCTGGCGTTAGAAGTCAGGGTGCGAATCTAGCTCTTCTGCTAAGACCTCAGAAAACTCGTTTAGTATCTCACACCTGATGTTCCTCATCTGTAAAATGTGGTCATGATGCCATGCACCTCACCATGCTCAGAGGATTAAATATTCCTAAATGCAAAACTCTTCAAACCCTGCCTGGCACATAGGCACTCAATAAATGTTATCTCCAGAATATATTAAGTCAACAAGAAAAACATGTTTTCAGTTGTTATTAGATACATCCTATTTTCCTCAAGGCCAAACAGTGTGCCAGGATGGCACTTTCCGTCCTGCTGGCCTGCTTCTGTTGATCCCCGGTTACTCAAAGAAGAACGATCTTCGCAGGGAGATCAAACTGATTTTCTCCTTATACTGAATTGTGCCACATATTAAATGGTTTCATATTGAATCTAGGACTTTTTAAATATAACTTTTAGTTTTTCCTGGAGTTTCGACTTGCCTTTTTCTTATTGTTGAGAGAATAATGTGCCTTCTAATCCTCAAGATTAGTTAACATCTCGATTTTACAATTACATGGAGGCTGTTTTTTTTTTCCTGGCATAAACCCTTCTGGATTCTCACTCCTGCTCCTCCTAGGCTGGGAGCTGCACGGCTGTTATAATGGGAGTTCTCTTTGCTGCCTCCCAGGTTAGAAACACTGTTCTCAGGAGACCACGTCTTCCTCTTTTTTGTGCTCACCTTAGTTTTTCTGGAACCCATCCTCAAGTAACTTCCATGTACTACTCAAGTTTTTTTTTGTTTTTGCTTTCTGGAGACAGAGTCTTGCTCTGTCATCCAGGCTGGAGTGCAAATGGTGCAATCTCGGCTCACTGCAAGCTCCGCCTTCCGGGTTCAAGTGATTCTCCTGCCTCAGCCTCCCGAGTAGTTGGGATCACAGGCGTGCGCCACCACACCTGGCTAATTTTTATAGTTTTAGTAGAGATGAGGTTTCGCCATGTTGGCCAGGCTGGTCTCGATCTCCTGACCTCAGGTGATCCGCCTGCCTCGGCCTCCCAAAGTGCTGGGATTACAGGTTTGAGCCACCGCGCCCGGCCTAGTCGTGGCTTTAGGACTTGAGTTACTATACTGAAGAAGAACAGAGAAGGAACTTTTTTGAGATGATATTGGGCAAGGGAACTAAAAAACAAGTAATGATCAAATAAACAAGATGATTTCAGGAAATAATAAATCCTGGGAAGAAATAACAGAGGACGGAAGATGGAGGATGGAGGATGGGGTGGGGTGGGAAGTGCTGAGAGGACCGGGAAAGATGGAGAAGTCAAAATAAATGAACATGGACGTGGATCATGGAGGCTGTTGGCAACCTGGAGGGCATTTTCAGGAGCACTCAAAAGCGGGATGAGAAAACCAGAGGTGCAGTGAGGTTAATCTGCCCAGTAACAAGTAGGGAAGCCAGGATCACAGCTGTGGTCAATTTTTTTCTCCTGTTCTGTCATATGTGGTAAATTGGGCTGAGGAATGTGGATTAACTGGTCCAAGAATACTGGAGGGATGATGGGGACATAGGTGTCAGGCTTTGCTGGCTCCTTCTTCAGCCCTGCGAAGGGCCGGGACTACAGGACAGTGGAGGTGACACGGGGACTACAGGACAGTGGAGGTGACACGGGGACTACAGGTCAGTGGAGGTGACACGGGGACTACAGGTCAGTGGAGGGACACGGGGACTACAGGGGGACTACAGGACAGTGGAGGTGACACGGGGACTACAGGACAGTGGAGGTGACACGGGGACTACAGGACAGTGGAGGTGGGACGGGGACTACAGGACAGTGGAGGTGACACGGGGACTACAGGACAGTGGAGGTGACACGGGGACTACAGGTCAGTGGAGGTGACACGGGGACTACAGGTCAGTGGAGGTGACACGGGGACTACAGGACAGTGGAGGTGACACGGGGACTACAGGACAGTGGAGGTGACACGGGGACTACAGGACAGTGGAGGTGGGACGGGGACTACAGGACAGTGGAGGTGACACGGGGACTACAGGACAGTGGAGGTGGGATGGGGACTACAGGACAGTGGAGGTGGGGCGGGGACTACAGGACAGTGGAGGTGACGCGGGGACTACAGGACAGTGGAGGTGGGACGGGGACTACAGGACAGTGGAGGTGACGGGGACTACAGGACAGTGGAGGTGACGCGGGGACTACAGGTCAGTGGAGGTGACGCGGGGACTACAGGTCAGTGGAGGTGACGGGGACTACAGGACAGTGGAGGTGACGCGGGGACTACAGGTCAGTGGAGGTGGGACGGGGACTACAGGTCAGTGGAGGTGACACGGGGACTACAGGTCAGTGGAGGTGACACGGGGACTACAGGACAGTGGAGGTGACACGGGGACTACAGGTCAGTGGAGGTGACACGGGGACTACAGGACGGGGACTACAGTGGAGGTGACACGGGGACTACAGGACAGTGGAGGTGACACGGGGACTACAGGTCAGTGGAGGTGACACGGGGACTACAGGACAGTGGAGGTGGGACGGGGACTACAGGACAGTGGAGGTGGGACGGGGACTACAGGACAGTGGAGGTGACACGGGGACTACAGGACAGTGGAGGTGACACGGGGACTACAGGACAGTGGAGGACGGGGACTACAGGACAGTGGAGGTGGGGCGGGGACTACAGGTCAGTGGAGGTGGGACGGGGACTACAGGACAGTGGAGGTGACACGGGGGTGGAGGTGACACGGGGACTACAGGACAGTGGAGGTGACACGGGGACTACAGGACAGTGGAGGTGACACGGGGACTACAGGTCAGTGGAGGTGGGACGGGACTACAGGACAGTGGAGGTGACACGGGGACTAAAGGTCAGTGGAGGTGACACGGGGACTACAGGACAGTGGAGGTGACACGGGGACTACAGGACAGTGGAGGTGACACGGGGACTACAGGACAGTGGAGGTACACGGGGACTACAGGTCAGTGGAGGTGGGACGGGGACTACAGGACAGTGGAGGTGACACGGGGACTACAGGTCAGTGGAGGTGACACGGGGACTACACGGGGACTACAGGTCAGTGGAGGTGGGACGGGGACTACAGGACAGTGGAGGTGACACGGGGACTACAGGACAGTGGAGGTGACACGGGGACTACAGGTCAGTGGAGGTACGGGGACTACAGGACAGTGGAGGAGGTGACACGGGGACTACAGGACAGTGGAGGTGACACGGGGACTACAGGACAGTGGAGGTGACACGGGGACTACAGGACAGTGGAGGTGACACGGGGACTACAGGACAGTGGAGGTGGGACACGGGGACTACAGGACAGTGGAGGTGACACGGGGACTACAGGACAGTGGAGGTGGGACGGGGACTACAGGTCAGTGGAGGTGACACGGGGACTACAGTGGAGGTGACACGGGGACTACAGGACAGTGGAGGTGACACGGGGACTACAGGACAGTGGAGGTGACACGGGGACTACAGGACAGTGGAGGTGGGACGGGGACTACAGGACAGTGGAGGTGGGACGGGGACTACAGGACAGTGGAGGTGGGACGGGGACTACAGGACAGTGGAGGTGACACGGGGACTACAGGTCAGTGGAGGTGGGACGGGGACTACAGGTCAGTGGAGGTGGGACGGGGACTACAGGACAGTGGAGGTGGGACGGGGACTACAGGACAGTGGAGGTGACACGGGGACTACAGGACAGTGGAGGTGACACGGGGACTACAGGACAGTGGAGGTGGGACGGGGACTACAGGTCAGTGGAGGTGACACGGGGACTACAGGACAGTGGAGGTGGGACGGGGACTACAGGTCAGTGGAGGTGACACGGGGACTACAGGACAGTGGAGGTGACACGGGGACTACAGGACAGTGGAGGTGGACGGGGGGTCAGTGGAGGTGGGACGGGGACTACAGGACAGTGGAGGTGGAGGTGGGACGGGGACTACAGGACAGTGGAGGTGGGACGGGGACTACAGGTCAGTGGAGGTGGGACGGGGACTACAGGTCAGTGGAGGTGACACGGGGACTACAGGACAGTGGAGGTGACACGGGGACTACAGGACAGTGGAGGTGGGACGGGGACTACAGGTCAGTGGAGGTGGGGGACACAGGCTTGGGAATGGCTGACTTCCAGGACTCGGGCAGTGACTCCTGCCTGGCAGAACGGGACCTGGCAGTCTATTTCCTCCTCTGTCTCTCAACCCCACAGCTGCTGTGAATATTCCAGATACAGGGGACTATGGAGAGGCACAGAGCCTGGCCTGCGGTAGATAGTCCAGATAGAGGGGACCGTGAAGGTCCAGGAAGCCCGGCCTGCTTTCCCTGCGACCATCCAGGGCCTGTGGCCACAGAGGCTGCTGCTGGTCTGGCTGTTCACGGTTAATCCAGCTGCCCCTTGGAGCCATGTCTGAGGCAGCAGTGACCGTCCCGGGGAGGGGCCTCAGCTGGAGGTGGCCCCCATGCTGTCCTGGAGCTCTGGGCTGGTCTGGGTGTTTCCATTGCAAATGGTTCTTGGTGTTCAGCAGCCGAAGGCCAGCGGAGGTGGGACTACGGGTCCTGCCATGAGGCGGGGGAGGCTTTGAGCTTCTGAGGGGCTTGTTCCAGGATTGAGGTGGGAGGAGAGGGTGTGGGGCCGCTGGATGGTGGGCATTTGGGGGCTTCGGAGGGTCACTCTAACTTCTTGGAGAAGGTGTCGTTCGTTCATTCGTAGTCACTCGTTCTTTAAACAATAGCCCATCGTGTGCAAGCCCTGCTCTGGGTGTGGCGACGCCGCGAACGAGACAAAGTCCACCCTGTGGTGGAGACGACTTTCCAGGGGTCGGGGCATGGAGAAGACAAAAGACTAAACATGGAGCAGCACTAGGCACCCGAGGACGCCGCTGAATTAACGCGGAGCTCCTAGCGGGCGGCCTGGGGGCCTCATCCGGCTCAGGCCCAGACAAGCAGGAGCCGGCCCTGGGAAGATCTGGGTGGAACCGTCTCGGCGGAGGGAACGGCAGGCTTCCCCCGGATGAGTCCCGAAGGCCCTGAGGCAGGAACCGGCTGGGCATGTTGAAGGGGCAGATGGTGGCGTCTGGGGCAGTGAGCGTGAGCGGCGGGATGGCCCATCACAGGGAGCCTCGCCGGTCAGGGTCAGGAGCTGAGATTTCACCTGCGTTTAATGGGACGCCAGCGGAGTGTCTGAAGCAGGGGTGTGATGTGATCTGTGTTTTTAAGAGATGACCGTAGTGCTGGAGACAAGTTTTAGGTGGGGATGGCCGTCACCGGGAGATGACGGGGTTGGGGACAAGGCCACGTACGGACTGAGGCCATTTGCTAAGACAGAGCGTCGGCCTCTTCAGTGTATTCTCAGCAGATGGGGAGGAATTGGGGTGAACGAGGGTTCTAGGAAGGAGAGCCCTAGACTGCCGGGGGCCGGGGTGAGAGGTCGCTTGGTCCACCCCGAGCAGCAGGTGGTCCTGGACTTGCCAGTGAGGACTGTCCCCACGCAGACGCCACGCAGCGCTGGGGCTCGGGCCCGGATGGGAGGGACTCGTCTGTACTTTCAGGGGTGCCTCCGTGTTCCTGCAGGGACCGGCAGGGCCAGCTTCCCTCCTCCCTGGCTGCAGGACCGTGAGGTGGTCGTGCACGGAGCCGCAGGACCGTGAGGCGGTCGTGCACGCGGAGGTGCGGGACCGTGAGGTGGTCGTGCACGCGGAGGTGCGGGACCGCGAGGTGGTCGTGCACGGAGCCGCAGGACCGTGAGGCGGTCGTGCACGCGGAGGTGCGGGACCGTGAGGTGGTCGTACACGCGGAGGTGCGGGACCGTGAGGTGGTTGTACACGCGGAGGTGCGGGGCCGTGAGGTGGTTGTACACGCGGAGGTGCGGGGCCGTGAGGTGGTCGTGCATGGAGCCGCGGGACCGTGAGGTGGTTGTACACGCGGAGGTGCGGGGCCGTGAGGTGGTTGTACACGCGGAGGTGCGGGGCCGTGAGGTGGTTGTACACGCGGAGGTGCGGGACCGTGAGGTGGTTGTACACGCGGAGCTGCGGGACCTGACGGACTCAGGTTGAGGTCCCCAGCGTGGCCAACGTGGTGCGGTCTCGTACAGGTCACTTAACCTCTCCGGGCCTCTGTTCTTTCATCTGTAAAATGGGGTCACTGAGCTTCCGTCACTGTTGATGGATGCCGCGGTGCAGCATCACTTGCCTAATTGCTCAGGCTAGAACTTCCAGTACTATGTTAAATATTGTGATGAAAGTAGTATCCGTCGCCGACTGCCTGGCCCGCGGGCAGCATGCAGTAAAGGATGCCTGTGACGGTTAAGAATCCACTCCAGGGTCCGGCCCGCTGAGGCCACACACGTGTTACCCAGGATGGAGCAGATCCCCAGACACTGCAGAAGAGGCTGAGTGACTCCCCGTGGCATAGTCGGCTCAGGCCGCCGTAACAACGTGCCGCAGACTAGGTGCCTTCAGCAGTAGGCATTTTCAGAGTTTGGAGGCACGAAATTCTGAGATCAAGGTGCTGGCTGATTCTGTGTCTGGTGAGGGCCCTTTCCCTGGCACGCAGACAGCTGCCGTCTCCTCGTGTCCTCGCGTGGCAAGGGGAGAGGGCTCGGGTCTCTCCTCCTCCTGTTGCTTTTTTGTTTTTTTGACAGGTTCTCACGCTGTCACCCAGGCTGGAGTGAAGTCACGTGATCATTGCTCACTGCAGCCTCCACCTCCTGGGGTCAAGCAACCTTCCTGCCTCAGCTTCCCGGGTAGCGGAGACTACAGATGTGCGCCACCATGCCTGTCTAATGTTTAATCTTTTGTAGAGACAGGGTATTGCTTTGTTGCCCAGGCTGGTCTCAAACTAGCTCTCAAACAACCCTCCCACCTCCGCTTCCCAAAGTGCTGGGATTACAGGTGTGAGCCACGGCTCCCGGCCTCTTACTTTTCTGATAAAGACAGGAGTCCTATTGCATTAGGGCCTCGCCCTTGCAACCTCATTTTACCTTAATTACCTCCTAAGACCCTCTCTCCAAATACAGTCACTCTGGGGGTCACGGCTTCAATATAGGAATTTTGAGGGGACACAGTTCAGTTCATAGCACCCACATTCTCCTCCCTGGAATTCTCTTCTTAAAATTGGAGCTCCCACAGTTAGTCCCATATTTTCTATAATTTACATAGACGCCTCTGGAAGCCTTTGTAGCTCACTGGATGTCCTGAGCCAGCAGGGACAACCCTCAGTGTTTGTGCGAGTTATTCATGTAAATGTCTCTCTCAGTCGCTTAACTGTTGTGTGCCAATCCTGGGTTTGGGGGATCCAAAAAGAGAGGTGTTCAGGGTGGTCACTTCCCTCAGGTCCTGACGGTCACGATGGGCCGACGGCGGTATTCTCTAGTGTGACGTGCACTGTGGCTGGGACTGGGGTTCCCAGGACTCAAAGCAGCCAGGAGGGCTGCCTGGAGGAGTGGATCCCTGGAGGCTGGGCAGACTTCTGCAAGGCTGAGGGCAGAGGGAAGGGCATCGGGGAGGGGAAGACCACATGGGCCGAGGCTCGAAGCTGGAAACAGGCTGGGCGAGCGTCCAGCTGTGAGGATGATGCCTGGGGGAGCACAGAGGCGTGTGCGGAAGGGAAAAGGAGCACAGGATGCAATGGCAGATTCGACTTAGGGACAGTGGACGGTGGAGGAGGGATGGGGCCTGCTCCCGCTGCCTCTGAGGCTGAGATCCTGCAAACCCAGGGCAGAGCTGAGATCCTCGGGACGCTGAGCTGTAGGTGACTTGTGAGAGGGTGGAGTCTTTCGGAGGACCAGCTGCGTTTGAGCAGTGAATGGGCAGGTGCAGAAGGCTTGGGACTCCAGGGAGATGATCGCAGAGGCACTGACCCCCTGGGGGCCCTGCTGTAGGGGTGGTTGCCTAGAACCCGAGTCACTGGAGACGCAGGGAGGCCCAGACATAGCCCCTGCGACGCCCTCATCCCTGCAGGGCTCTCTGATGTCTGGGAGGAGAGACAATGCCATCCGTTCCCCATCCCATGAATATTTATCGCACACCTGCTGGTGTCAGGAGCCAGGCAGATCCCAGTGCTGGGGGGCGGGGGAGGTGTGAAACCATCATGGGTAATTAATTACAGCTGGGGTTGGGGTTAAGCCGGCAGCCCTGGGGGGCTGGGAGGGCTCAACACGGTGCAGGGAACGGGCCCCCCACTCTGGGCCTGCCGGTTTCTGGGGCACCTCCCTGTTTATCTCCATCTCCACATTCCGCCTCCGCACCTTCTGCGGACGGCTGCAGCCCGGGGCCCTGGGAGGTGTGTGGGCTCAGGCAGGCTGGAGAAGGGATGCTGGGGAGATCCCCGCGGTGGGAAGCATCCAGGCCCAGGCGTGGTTGGGGAGGACGGAGCCTCAGGTGCTCCTGGGCGCACAGAGGCGTCCCCAGCAAGAGCCCTGGCAGCGTTCAGCAGCTACAAGCTAATGAGCTCGCGGGCGGAAGCCGAGATGCCGGTCCTGGGCGCTGCGTCCCCTCCGTTAATGGGGCCTGCGTGTCTCGGCTGCCTGCCCTCATTATCTGAGGGCCGTGGTGGGAAGGGAGAGGGGCTGGCTGGTTAATTAGAGAGGCCTGGTGCTCCTAATTGCTTGGGATCTGAGTCAGCCAGCTTTGAGTCTCATTGAGAGTCCAGCCAGTGATGGCGAGCTGGGCGGGGCCCCAGCAGAGCCCACCCGAGCCTGGGATGCCTTGTCACTGTTTGAGGGAAGCGATGGGTTTTTTTCTGGTCTCAGCCAAATGTGTCCCACAGTGTGGGTGCCGGGGAGCCTGCTATGAAACGATGGCCTGAGTCCTAATGGAGGAAGACTGGGCAGTCTCATATTTACCCGAGTCACTTAGAGGAGGTCCAGCTCAGGTGGGGCAGGTGCCACCCGGCCCAGCATGGAGAGAAGGGGCTGGGCCAGAACCTGACCTTTCCCTCAACCTGGCTTGAGCCCACTTTGCTCTGAGGAGGGGGTGTGTCCTGCTGAGAGTCATCCCGGACCCCCGCAGGGGCGCTGGCAGGAGCCTGGGCTGGATGGGGGACATGCCATATCCCGGACCCCGGCAGGGATGCTGGCAGGAGCCCGGGGCTGGATAGGGGACATGCCGTATCCTGGACCCCGGCAGGGGTGCTGGCAGGAGCCTGGGGTGGATGGGGGACATGCCATATCCCGGACCCCCGGCAGGGGCGCTGGCGGGAGCCCGGGGCTGGATAGGGGACATGCCGTATCCCGGACCCCCGCAGGGGCACTGGCAGGACCTGAGGCGGGGGACATGCCATATCCCGGACCCCGGCAGGTTCGCTGGCAGGAGCCTGGCGTGGGGGACATGGCATATCCTGGACCCCGGCAGGGGCGTTGGTAGGAGCCTGGGGCTGGGTGGGGGACATGGCATATCCCAGACCCCAGCAGGGGCGTTGGTAGGAGCCTGGGCTGGGTGGGGGACATGCCATATCCCGGACCCCGGCAGGGGTGCTGGCAGGAGCCCGGGCTGGATAGGGGACATGCCATATCCCGGACCCCAGCAGGGGCACTGGTAGGAGCCCGGGCTGGATAGGGGACATGCCATATCCCAGACCCCGGCAGGGACGCTGGCAGGAGCCCGGGGCTGGATGGGGGACATGCCGTATCCTGGACCCCCAGCAGGAGCGCTGGCAGGAGCCCGGGGCTGGATGGGGGACATGGCATATCCCGGATCCCCGCAGGGACGCTGGCAGGAGCCTGGGGCGGGGGACATGCCGTATCCCGGACCCCAGCAGGGGCGTTGGTAGGAGCCCGGGCTGGATGGGGGACATGCCGTATCCTGGACCCCCAGCAGGAGCGCTGGCAGGAGCCCGGGGCTGGATGGGGGACATGCCGTATCCTGGACCGCAGCAGGGGCACTGGTAGGAGCCCGGGGCTGGATGGGGGACATGCCATATCCCGGATCCCCGCAGGGACGCTGGCAGGAGCCTGGGGCGGGGGACATGCCGTATCCCGGACCCCAGCAGGGGCGTTGGTAGGAGCCCGGGCTGGATGGGGGACATGCCATATCCCGGACCCCAGCAGGGGCGTTGGTAGGAGCCCGGGCTGGGTGGGGGACATGCCATTTTCCTAAGGTTTCAGCTTCCCTCTCTGTTCAGTATCTGGGACTCGAGGCCCTGAAGCTGTGGAAGGAGCAGGGGGAGTGTCCTTGTCGCTCTTCTGCCTGCAGAGCCGGACTCTTTCCATCAGTGTGTTCCTTTTTTAAGAGACAAGGTCTTGCTCTGCCTCCCAGGCTGGAGTGCAGCGGCAAACACAGCTCACTGCAGCCTCAAACTCCTAGGCTCAATCGAACCTCCTACCTCAGCCTCCCTTGTAGCTCGGACTACAGGCGTGCACCACCTCGCCTGGGTAATTTTTTATTTTTTGTAGAGACAGGGTCTTGCTATGTTGCCCTGGCTGATGTCAAACTCCTGGCTCAAATGATCCTCCTGCCTCGGCCTCTCAAAGTGCTGGGATTATAGGCGTGAGCCACCGCACCCAGCCTCCATCACTGCTTTATTCCCAGCAGCCAGCCCTCCGCTCTTAGACATGGCCGTGATTCGTGACCTGCCTGCAGCAGCTGCCTGGAGAGAGTCTGCTCACCCCTGAGGGGTATTCTCCTGCCTTGGGAAGCTGTGGGGGTCCCGGCACCGTCCAGTTTACAGAGAGCTCCTCCTGGAGGTGGAGGCGTTAGGGCTAGCGGAGAGTTCCGGTGCTGATGGGGTCTCTGCTACCCAAAGTGTGGGCCGAGGACCAGTGATGTGGACCCTCCCCTAGATGTTCATTACAAATGCAGAATCTCAGACCCCCACAGACCTCCCAAACTGGAAGCTTCAGTGTAACCAGATCCCCTTTGCGTAATGCTTTCAAGGTTCATCCGTCGCAATTTCCATCCTGTTTAAGGCAGAGGAACGTTTCGTTGCACGTGCTCCGTGTATCCACTCACCTGTGATGGACATTTGGGTTGCTCCACGTTTCAGCTGTTGTGAACATGCCGCAGTGAGCATGGGCGTGCGCACCTGTCTGCGACCTGCCTTCGATTCTCTTGCGTCTATGCCCAGCAGTGGAATCGCTGGGTCGTATGGCAGTTCTGTGCTTGCTTGTCTGAGGAGCCTCCATCCTGCTTTCCGTGACAACTGCACCGTTTTACATCCCCACAAGCATAAGGCTTAGGAGAAGTCAGTGTTTTGCAGAGCCTGCCTCCCAGATGGGTGTGCGGTGAAAGTCCTCCGCGGCCCCGTCCCCTCCTCCCTTTCCAAACCTGACCCTCAGTGCCCGTCCTTTGGTGGAGCTGTGGAAGCTCCTTGAGCCATTTCATCCGAGTCGCCTGCAAACTGGCCTCAGGATGTCCTTTCTCCTCTTGACCTAATTCCGACGTGGAAGACGTGCGTTTGTGACTCATTACAAAGATGGATTTTTTCATTCAGCGACTGAAGCTTCCTAAATTCCCGGAAAAAGTAACTTAATTCGTCTGCCCCGAGGGGCCTGCTCCGGCGGCTCCGGCATCTCCGGCATCTCCGCGGCTGTTCGGCAGGAATGGACTTGGCCCCAGTTGCTGGGATCGGAGGAGTGGACCAGACACCACATGGCGTCTTGGAACATTGGCCTTGCTCGGAGTCTGACGAGTGGAACGTGTCCACTGAGGCCTCCTTTTCTCTTGCTGTCTCGAGGCCTGCGTGTGGCTTTTCTTCTTCCAAAGAAAGAACAGCTACTTTGTGCGCTGCTGAGCCCCTGCTGTTCACCCCAGCACACTGCCGACCTTCAGCCCAGGGTCATCAGCAGGGAGGCAGCCAAGGGGCTGCAGGGACCCAGGGTGGGCCTGGGCAGCCACACGGATCCCTGGCGAGGCCCAGAGCTTTCTGGACGGAGCTTTGCGTGACCTGTCGCCTGGTCAGTTCCTGTGCGCACTCAGCTCACCTTCGTGCCAGGCTGCAGGGCTGAGGAGGTGGAGATGCCAGCCCCGCCCTCCAGGAGCTCATGGTTGGTGTCAGATATGGCAGTGCAGTGAGAAGTGCTGCAGAAGTAGAAGGCAGGGATGAGCGCGGGGTGGACCTGCTGCGGGGAGAACCTGCCGTGGGGAGGACCTGCCGTGGGGAGGATCTGCCCTGGGACGGGCTTGCTGTGGGGAGGACCTGCCGCGGGGCGGACCTGCTGTGGGACGGACCTGCTGCTGACGAGCTTGCTATGGGGAGGACCTGCCGTGGGGAGGACCTGCCCTGGGACGGGCTTGTTGTGGGGAGGACCTGCCATGGGCGAGCTGTGGCACCTGGGGAGGTGGGGGAGGACCCCAGGCTGCCGGGTGGAGCGATGTGGCAGCCAGGCTTGGAGGGGGTGACCAGGTGCCAGGAAAGGGCACTTCCGGAGCAGGCATAGCTCTGCAGGGCAGGGTGCCGAGGAAGTGTGGGGGCCCTGGGCGCAGCTGGGGCTCTGGTTATGCTGGAGAGTGAGAAGGAGAGGAAGGGAGGAAAAGGGAAGAGGAGGATGGCAGAGGGGAGAGGAAAAGAGGCCGTGAGGGGTAAGAAGCGGATGGGGAGGGAGGGAAGGAGAGGGACGTGAGGATCGGGAGGGCTCTGTGTGCCGGGCGCAGGGCCTGGGCTTGTGTCCTGTGGGCAGCAGAGCCATCGAAGGGCACTGAGCAGGGAAGTGAGTCTCGGGGCCTGGGGGGCGGTTAAGTCCAGAGGCAGAGAATTCGTGGATATTGAATTATCCAGTTCGCCATAATGAGGGCCTGAATAAGGCAGGAGCGGCCGAGATGGAGACTCTGAGGACAGGAGTTAGCAATGGCAAAGCTGCCAGCCGTGGAGAGCTCACTTAGAGGCCCCAGGTCCGCACCCACCTGAGGAGCAAGGCCACCCTGCGAGGTCACGGTCTCCACGTTGTGGGTGAAGAAATGGAGGCGAGGCGGGGGTTAGTCCCTCGCCAGGTCACACGGCGGCCAGTGCTGGGTCCGAGGCCTTACCGGCCAGGTGCACGTGGGCACGGAGCCTGCGTGGAGGGTGGTCTGCGGTGGGAGCAGATGTGGGGAAGGGGCTCGTGGGGCATGGTGGTGGTGGGGCTGGGGGTCCAGGGAGGCTGTGTATGTTCCAGTGAGTCCAGGCTGGATCCCAGGCCGTGGGTTAGAAAGGGGCCAGGGAAGTCGGGCGCAGTGGCTCACACCTGTAATCCCAGCACTTTGGGAGGCCGAGGTGAGACCGGGAGTCTGAGACCAGCCTGGGCAATGTAGTGAGACCTCATCTCTACCAAAAAAACAAAACAAAACAAAACAATAGCCGGTCATGGTGGTGCCCAGTTATGTTTCCCACTACTTGGGAGGCTGAGGCTGAGGACTGCTTGAGCCTGGAAGTCTTGAGCCCCAGAGGCGGAGGCTGCATTGGGTCACGATTGTGCCACTGAACTCCAGCCTGGGTGACCTGTTTCAAAAAAAGAAAGGAGGGAGGGAGGGAAGGAAGGGAGGGAGGGGCTGGGCAGGGAGGCTGGCAGCTCAGAGGCAGATGTCGTGGGGGTGACTGAGTGATGTGAGCAACCTGGGAGAGAACGGGGGCCCAGGTTGAGGAGAGGAGCCTGCCAGGTGGGGCGTGGTGGGAGAGTGGCCAGGCGGCTGTCTTCTCCCCTCGAGCCGGCCTGAATGTCTGTGTGGAGACACTCCTGTGACCTGGGGTCTCCACGCGGTGTCCTGCTGCTGGGATGCTGGGGCCGAGACTGCCGCTGGGCACCTGCCGCGTGTGTGGTCAGGTCACCCGACGCGGGAGGAATGCAACTGAGATCCAGTTGGGGAGGAACCCACGTGTAACCTGGTGAAGCTGCCGGGGGGGACGTCGGGGCAGAGGAGGCTGGTGTGAGCTGGGCCTCCAGGATGGATTAGTCCTTCCGTACCCAGCCTGTCGGCTGCGAGGCAGGCACCACCCACCCTCCTGGACTGTCCCGTGGGGGCTCCGCAGTGCGGCGGGCGCAGCTCGGGGCTATTGTGCTCCATCTCGACTTCGCCTCGGCTCCGGCTTCGACCCTGAGCCCCACCTGGGCCAGTGCTGAGACACGAGGCCGAGCCTCTGGCTGTTTCCAGAACTGGTGACTCCGGCCACCTCCCGGGCCGTGTGCCTGCTGGTGCAGACGCCCCGGAGCCCTCCCCAAGCACCCGGTGACCCTGTTCCTCTCTTGCACTCGGGCCCCAGGAGCTCGTGGCGCTGGACGGGGGTGGCCCCGATTCGGTAGCACCTGTGAGCTAGGATGGTTTTTACATTTGTAAATAGCTCAGGGGGTGGGAGGGAACAAAAGAAGAAGATCACGTGGCATGAAACTTCAGTGACTGTAAATCTCAGTGTCCTTCGAGGTTTCCTGGAGCCCAGCCACGCTCTCGCTCACTCGTTCTCCTGTGGCCTGCAGCCGTTCAGCCCGGCCCTGGCTGGATAGAATCCTTATAACAGCCTAAAACGTTTACTTTCTGGTCCTGTACCGAAACGGCAGGCCCCCCGCCCCAGCCGTGAGCCCACCCAGGCACCAGCCGCTCAGAGGTGAGAAGGGGCCTGACTTCCTTCCCCTCTGGTTATGGCGTTGGTCGGGGCGGCCTGGGGTACCAGCCTCAGTGGTCTGAGCCTCAGCAGATTCCAGAATTTAATGATTTAGCTTCTCTTGGTCTTACTCGTTTTCTTTCCTCGGAATTTTAAAAAGTAACTTCCACTACTGTGCAGAGGTTTGGAACACCGGACTCTAGCTTCCCGGGTTCTCCCACCTCTCTCTGCCTCGGCTTTCTCACCTGACGTTGGGAACAATCATAATACCTGCCTCGGGGTGGTTGTAAGGACTGCAACGAGGAAAGTACGTGATAAGCTCTTAAACGGTGCCTAAAACGTGGTCCCTGCTCCATAATTATTAAAACGTCGACACAGCCCTTCCTCCCTGCCCCCTCCACCTCTTTCTTATAACGGCTGGGTGATCGAATTCATTCCTAAGTTGTCAAATCTTTTGTGTTTTTGTTTCGTTTTTGTTTCGTTTTTGTTTTTTCAGACAGGGTCTCGCTCCGCTGCCCAGGCTGGAGTGCCGTGGTGCGATCCTAGCTCATGGCAGCCTCGACCTTCTGGGCTCGGGCGATCCTCCCGCCTCAGCCTCCCGAGCGGCTGGGACGACCGGCGCGCCACCACTCCTGGCTAAGTTCTTATTTTTTGTAGAGACTGGGTCTTGTTACGTTGGCCAGGCTGGCCTCAAACTCCTCAGGCAATCCTCCTGCGCAGCCTCCCAAAGTACCGGGATACAGGCGTGAGCCGCTAACGTTAACGATAAATCATTAAAGCCTCAGATTTTATCTCCACCCGGAATCCTGTGGAGAACTGCCAAGGTTATTTTCTGATTGGGATGCCTCGTAGACATTACATATTAAGGACAATCCAACCCTAGAAAATAAGTCAAACACCGCAGGTGTGTGTGAAATAGGACGCTCCCGCCCCTGGCCGTGGCGGTCTGTGTGTTTGTCCTTCTCCCACCCTCCCTGTCTCCACACTCACAAATCCTCGCAGGGTGGACGCGTATATACACTCTCCATGGGACCGAAATATGTTGCTTATTCTGGAATTCCCTTTGTTCATCTTCTTTTCCTACTTAATCAGATACCAAATACATCGTCCCATGACTATGCATATAAATCACACTTCCGTTTTAGGAGCTGTGTCGTACGCGGGGCCTTTTCACACTTCCCACTAGCCCCCCTTTTCCAGGCGGCTCACACACCTGCAGGGCAGGCCTGGGGTGAGCGTGGGGGGCAGCTGGGAGGGCCGGGCCTGGACCCACCCTCCCTCGACGGCAGACGCCTCCCATCCTGTTTCCCGCTGAGTTTAGCCTCTTCCTGGGGTCCGAATCTCTCCTGGGGCCGTGGCCCTCTCTGCAGGGCGGCTCCCATGGCTTCCTCCGCTGTCTCCTCCCCACACCGCGCACAGACACACCTGCCCACGTCCAAATCCAGCTGAAGGCGAGGCTCAAGTTCATTCCCTGCAACGGCTCCTTGGACCTTGTGTGAATTGAAGGACAGACGTGGGGGGTGGGGCTGTGCTGCCTAAATTCACAGGTAAAACACGTCTGAGCCTCCGTGTATGTGCCTGGCCTGCTACACCCAGACCTGCGGGAGTCGGAAGACGGCGATGCTCGGAAGCTCCTGTGTGACCTCATGAAAATCGGTTCCCTTCTCTGGCCTTCCAGTGACAGGCGAAGGCTGGACGAGAGAATCTCCTGGGCCTGCCTGCGGTTTCCTCCCAGGCGGCTGGGGCTCGGTCCGGGCCTCGCAGCCTCGCTGTCCACAGATGCCACAGCGGCAGCCGCTGGGCTGGGAGGCGAAGCTCGTGCCTCATGCCGCTGGGACACAGCTCGAGACGGGTGGTTATTTTAAAGCCGTGGCAGGTTTGCTGCCCAGTTCGCTTTGGCTCAGGCCGTAGTGAGTCTGCCCTCTGAGCGGGAGGAGGTCAGGGTAGGGGGCACCGAGAGCCCCTGTGCCTGACATGTCTATGATGTCGTGTGTCCCTCGTGGCCCCCAGGAGATGGGCAGGCAAAAGGCAGTGTTTATACTCATTTTCCAGATGGAGACACTGACTTCAGAGGGATGACTCCCTCTCGGTGACACAGCCAGTGCCTTGCAATTACTCCTACACTTTGGGAGGCCAAGGTGGGAGGATCACTGGAAGCCAGGAGTTTGAGATGACCAGCCTGGGCAACAAAGCAAGACCCTGTTTTAACAAATGAAAAAAACTAGCTGGGCATGGTGGTGTCCCTGTAGTCGCAGCTACTTGGGAGGCCGAGGCAGGAGATCACTTGAGCCGAGGAGTTCAAGACCAGCCTGGGCAACATGGCAAAACCCCATCTCTACAAAAGAAAAAATATATATATACAAAAATTAGCCAGAAATGGTAGTGTGCACCCATAATCTTAACTAGTGGGGAGACTGAGGTGGGAGGATTGCTTGAGCCTGGGAGGTTAAGGCTACAATGAGCTGTGGTCCCACCACTGCACTCTAGCCTGGGTGACAGCGTGAGACCCCGTCTCAAGAAAAAAAAAACGCAAAGAACTTTGTCTATGTACCTTTTAAGATGTAAAGAGATCTAAAGATGCACAGGAGACGCCCAAAGCAAGGTGATGTCTGGCCCCACTTCTTAATGAGGTGGCCGATGGAACGAGGTGGCCGATGGAACGAGGTGGCCGATGGAATGAGGTGGCCGACGGCTACGTACCCCCAATGCCGGGGAAGGGATTGCAGCCCCTGTGGCCGAGCGTCTGGGGTGAGAGGTAGCACCCAGCCCTGGGCCCCCCTGAGGCAGGGCCCCCTACAGAGTGGGCCTGAGACCTTGCCCTGGTCTGTCCCACCCTTGAATTGGCTGGACAATGGTTGGATACGTGGAGGAGTGATGGCCCAGCCTCGCTGTGAGGCCAGCCCCTGCTGGAGCGGGTAAGAGCTTCTGCAGGCCTGGGCCGGGGTAGCTGGGACACTGGTCAGGGCTGTCCTGCAGTGACTCCTCCTCCCCAGGCACCTGCCCCCCGGGCTCAGCGCTGTCTTCCCCAGGTCTGGTCAGTGTAGCTTCGGCAGCGGGAAGAAGGATTGCTGGCAAATCCACTTAGGGGCCGTTACCAGGCGCCGTGATTTTGTGCAGCCTCTCGTCCTCTGTTGTGGTAAATAACAGATAATGACATTTGCGGTCCAGCGCTGCCCCGTGCCGCACACCTCGCCGGCCGTGCCCTGTGCACTGCCGCACTCCGGGAGGCCTGCGATTCTTCACTGGCCTCCAGTCGTCCCTCTGATGCTGGCTGTGACATTTCCCTGCAGCCGTTTGCCGTTCGAGGACCTTAACTTGGGATGGACTTAGCCCGTCTCGTTCCCTGTGGGAGGCCCCGGGGGGCAGTTCTGCTGACGGGGGATTTGAGGGGAAAAGAGGGAGCTGGTTCATTTCCCCCAGGCTCCTTGTAGCCTGGGCCTCAAAACTGAGAATCAGGCCTTTGTCGGAGGCCTCTGGCCCTCTCCTTCCAGACTCTCCTCTTGCCCTTGTTGTCCTGCCTCCCATGGGAGGGAGGGAGGGAGGATTCTGCCCCAGGTTACAGATGGATAAACTGAGGCTGAGAAGGGTGAGACCCTTCTAACCAAGAACCATATACAGACTCAGACAGCAGCGGCGTTCGGGCCCTGCAGGGATTGAGGCCGGAGCACCCGGGTTGCCAACCCAGGGGAGGGGCTGCTGGGCCATTGCAGGGCCCCACTGGGTTCCAGACTGGATGAGTCTCCTTTGCTTTGCAGCCGGTCCTCTGCTCCTCTCTTGCTTGTTCAAACACAGCTCTGGTCAGGTCACTGTCTCCCTCCTTCCCCCCAAAGTCTTCAGTGGCTCCCTGCTGCCTCTGCAGCATCAACTCTAAAACACCCCCACAAGGTCCCAAGGCCCTTAGCTCCTTCCCTGGCTGCAGCCTGCTGACTCGAGCCGCGTGAGTGAAATCCGCTGCTGGGAGTTCTGAGGCCCAGGGCCAGGCCTGGCTCCCCCAGCCCCGACCTGCCGTCCGCCTCCTTGGAGCTCTGTTCTGTGCATAGCAGGTCCCTATGGGATCGTTAGTGCCGTTGCTGTTAGAATATTAAGAAATCCTGCAATTCTTATCTAGTCTGCTGCATTTTTCAAATAAAAAAATAAGTCCCAATAACTTGTATTTGCTGGTTGGGAGTTTTTGTTTTTTTGAAACAGCGTCTCCCTTTGTCACCCCAGCTGGAGTGCAGTGGCCTGATCTGGGCTCACTGCAACCTCCGCCTCCCGGGTTCAAGTGATTCTCCTGCCTCAGCCTCCTGAGTAGCTGGGACTACAGGAGCGTGCCTCCATGCCTGGCTAATTTATTTATTTATTTTTTTTTGGTATTTTTAGTAGAGATGGGGTTTCGCTGTATTGACCAGGCTGGTCTCCAACTCCTGACCTCAAGTAATCTGCCCACCTCAGCCTCCCAAAATGCCGGGATTACAGGCATGAGCCACTGTGCCCAGCCTGGCCTGGAGACTGTTGACTGTCTCCCAGGCGTGGGAACGAACACAGGGAAGGGAGAGCGTATTTTTACGGACTGACCTTTTCAGAGTTGTGATAATCCTGGAACATCAGAGAGGCCAGTGCTCTACCCAGGGATTGGGGTGGGGAGGGCTACCGAGGGGCCCCGCCCGCCACGCTGAGCTGGTGGGGGCAGAGCTGGAGGACGTGGACCATCTCCTGACTTTGGCCGGGTGGTCTGTGCTGACTCGTTTTCTGGTGGACCCTGGCCCTGGGTCATGGGGGAGGAGACGTCAGGGTTCCTGAAGGATGCGTAGAAGTTTGCCAGGTGGGAGCCACAGGGCACGGAGGCAGGGAGGTGGCTAGAAGGTTGGGAGCAGAGAGCAAATGTGGGGCTGGCGTGGTGGGCTTGGCAAGGCCAGTGGGGATGGGACTAGAGAGAGAGGTGGGGCCTGGGAGGGAAGTTGGCGTGTGTGTCCCTGTGTCGTTTTCTTGCCTCTCTCCCCATCAGCTCGTGAAGCCCCCCGTCCTCTGGCTAGTCCAGGGCCTGCTGGTAACAGGGACTTAGACGTGTTTGCGGAATGCCCTTGGCAACATGGCCCTGACCTGTGACCAACCCTGCTCTTCACCAAATTCCAGGGGACGGGATGGTGGAGAGAGAACCGAGGCTGCGGCTCACCCTCCTGGGAGTTTTCAGCCTTCCGGAAGCACCGGACTTTAGCGTCTTGGGCATCAGGCCCTAGAAATAGAGGAAAATGCCGGGGAAAGTGCCTTTTCTCTTCTCTCACAGTCACTCAACACAGCACGCTCCTGGGACCTCCGGTCACCGAGGTGTGTGCGGATTTCTCCCACCCACTCGCCATCCGTGTTCCGCAGCAGATTCTCCGGTGGGCTGTGCTCAGTTCAGACGCTGTCTACCCCGAGGCAGCATCAGATCCCGCAGGACGAGGGCTCGGCCCCAGGAGACTGTCCCCCGCCTCGATGCCAGTCGCACGTCCAGGCCTCTGGAAATTCTGAGCAGCTGGCTGCGAACTGGGGTTCCCACAACCCGTACTTTGGGTTCAATAATTTGCTAGAGCGGCTCACAGAACTGCAGAGAAACGCTTTGCTTGTGTTGACTGGTTTGTTACGAAGGAAACTACAAAGTACACGGATGAACAAGGCGGCCTCCAGGTGGGAGAGGAGCCCCGGGTGGGGCACGTGGGGACGGGCGAGGGGCTCTCGGGCCCCTCTGGGGCCTCCCGCGGTAACCTCCACGTGTTCAGATATATCTGGAATCTCTCCAAGCCCCGTCCTCTTGGGTTTTCGTGGAGTCTTTGCCACGTGGGCCTGGTTGATTAAACCATCGGCCACTCATGACGGTCTGAGTCTTTTTAGCTCTTCTCTCTTCTCTGGAGATTGGGGGTGGGTGGGGTGGAAAGTCACAACCCCTTGATCATGCCTTGGCCTTTCTTGTGACCAGACCCCAGCCTGAAGCCACCCAGGGGTGCCCCACTCCAGTCAACCCACTGGCATACAAAAGACACTCATTGCTCCGGAGATCCCAAGGGTCTGAGGAACTCTGTGTCAGGACGAAGATCAAATATATTCCACAGCGTCCCAGGCCCACAGGCTGGTCAGGTGCCAGGAGCTGCAGAATTGCTGAGCTAGGATCCGCTCTGCCAACCTGAGCTCCTTGTGAGGGCAGGGCCGGCCACAGCAGTGTCCTCCCTCCCAGGTGAGGCTTCCGGCCGCCCCCAAGGAGGCAGAGTCACTTGTAGCCGTTGGCTCAGGGGCTGCTGGGAGGGACGGGGTGTTTTCGGGGATAAAAAACAATGATTTTTTTAACATAGCCCAGGCCAGGTACCACCAGGCATCCGGCCCTTCACTTCTCTATGAGAAACTGTCTGTGGGACGCCCCTGCCCAGAGCTTCCAGAACACAGACGGGTTCTACGAGCAGGGCCGAGACGGGCGGGTTGTACGAGCAGGGCCGAGACGGGCGGGTTCTACGAGCAGGGCTGAGTGGCGAGGCCGGGGCTGGCTCTGTCTGGGGTTTTTGCTTCTCGCGTTCGTGTTCCCGGAACAGCCAACGTACATCTGAAAAGCGGGCTGCCATTCTCCTCAGAGGACCGGGACCCCCACCCCCCACAGGACGGCTCCGTCCTCTTTCCTTCTCCCGGCTCCTTTGTAACCAGGGATGTTCGTTTCTCGGCTCGGTGTCGGGCAGACCTGGGAGGCTTGGAGAGGGTTGTGTGCCAGAGCTCCTGACGGAACTCTCCGCAGAGGGACGGCTTGGATGCGCGTGGATTTGCAGTCCTCACTCACCCTCGGGGAGAATCGGTGTCACGGTTTGTCCTCACACAACGCCCCACGAGACCCAGGCTTGTCCCCTGGGATGTTTGAAGGGGATGATTCTGGAGTCTCCCAAGAGGCCTCCCGAGCAGGGCTGGTGGATTCCTTTTCCTTCTGCGGCGGGACGTTGGAGCGGCATTGATCCACATTTCAAAACCCAGGCTCCCTTTGGATACTCGTGGAACCCTTCCAAATCCTTTTTTTCATACGTGATTTGAAGTTTCAAAACAGTATTGTGTGTTTGAAAAAAGTGGGCATGACATTGAGTAGCCCGTCTTTGGGCCCTGCAGGTTCCGACTGCCCCCCACAGCCCTCAGAGGCGAAGGTGCGGACCAGGGGGTGGCCGTGGCGAGCCATCGGCAGAAACGAGCACGCGGGGGACTTGCCTGGCCTCTGGGCTTGACATCCTCAGTCTCGTTACCAAGCTGAGGCTGGTCCAGGAGCTGCTCCTGGCTGTGTCCTCCGGCCCCGTAAGGACAGCTCCTCTGTCCGTCCCACACTGAGGTGCGTTCCCCCTGACGTCCATTTCTGCACAGGTGTTCTTCAGTCCCGGTCAGACTTAATACTCTGTCCACTCAGGTTGGCCTTTTTAAAATCTGAGTGGGTCTCACTCTCACCCAGGCTGGAGTGCTGTGGTCCAATCACAACCCACTGTAGCCTCGACCTTCTGAGCTCAAACGATTGTTACGAGTAGCTGGGACTACAGGTGTGCACCACCAGGCCCGGCTAACTTTTGTATTTTTCTTGTAGAGATGGGGTCTTGCTATGTTGCCCAGGCTGGTCTTGACCTCCTGGGCTCAAGTGATCCGTCCCGTGCTGGCATTTGTACATCTCTTCACCACATCAGCAGTCCCCACACCCCACGCTGGGCTCAGACCTGGCACCCACCGTGTCCTCCACAGATGCTGAATGAACTCCTGGAGACCAAGCCCCACGTCCTGTGCTTCCCCCTTTGAACGTTATTAGATTTGCTGGGTTTTATTTTTATTTTATTTTTTTGAGACAGAGTCTTGCTCTGTCACCCAGGCTGGAGTGCGGTGGCATGATCTCAGCTCACTGCAACCTCCGCCTTCTGGTTTCAAGCAGTTCTCCTGCCTCAGCCACCAAGTAGCTGGGATTCCAGGTGCGTACCACCACGCCCAGCTAATTTTTGTATTTTTAGTAAAGACGGGGTTTCACTGTGTTGGCCAGGTTGGTCTTGAACTCCTGACCTCATGATTCGCCACCTTGGTCCCCCAAAGTGCTGGGATCACAGCCATGAGCCGCCGCGCCCGGCCAGATTTGCTGGTTTTTGAAAACCCCCCTCTCACCTTCTGGTTTAGCCACCCCATCCACCCCTTGGCCCAAGCTCCTGTTGAATGCACCGTACCCCCGTCACTCATGCTGCACAGCCCTCGGTCCAGTTCCAGACGGCTCAAACCTCCTTTGTTCCCCGTGTCTGGCCGGAAAAGATGCAGAAAGCTCTGTGGGACTGAGAGGGGATGCAGAGGTTAACCAGGACCGGGAAGGGGTTCACCGAGGCCCCGTGGGGTGGGCAGGTGAGGCGCTGTCTCCCCTGGCCCCCCGGACCCCCTGCCCCCAGCCAGCCTGGCGGCTTCATCTCGTCAGAATAAACCGATTTCCCCGCGACTGACACTCGCCGAGGCACGAGTGCAGAAACGATCCGAAGCCCCGTCCAAGCCATGATTTCTTATTATGCGCTCCGTGAATGTTAATAGCCGACAGCTGATGCTGTTGCCTTTTTTACCCTCCTCTGCGCTCGGGACGTGGCGGTGACCGCGTGAGTGGCAGGCGGGGGGAGGAGGTGTTTGGCGTTTTGGAAGCGGAGCTTGAAAGCGACAGGAAATGATGGTGCTTGCTTTCGACTGGGAGGGGTGGCTGGGGGCTGGCACAGGCCTGGGGTTTGCAGGTGGTCCCCAGGCCGTGTCAGAGGCTCTTCCGACGGAGGGGAAGGGCCTGCTGGGTGGTGGTGCTGCAGCCTGCCGGCAGCCTTGGTAAAGGGGTGGCTCTGCCCTGTGTGGCTGGTTCTCCTGGGAGCCACCAGCAGCCAGGATGGAGGAGGCTGCCCTGTGGCTGGTTCTCCTGGGAGCCACCAGCAGCCAGGATGGAGGGGGGCTGGTGATCCCTTTGCAGGACATGCGTAGGAAACCCAGAGAGACTCGCCTTCCTCCTCAAATGTTTCTCCACTTGCCTCTGGCTTCTGTCTCAGACCAAGCAGCAGGTGGCTGCCATTAAGGCCTCTTTGGGGCCTTCTGTGACTTGGTATTTGTGGGTGGTCAGGGCAAGGTCGAGAGCTGGGCGTGGCCCCCCGGCTGTGTCCTGAGGAATGGGAAGAGGGGCCTGGCTGTGCCCCTCCCACTTGAGGCTTGACCTCATCTGTCATTCTGGAAGAGGAGCCAGGGCCCAGGGAGCCAGCCCTGCCTTCCCTCAGGGTGGGGACGGTGAAGTGGGGTCCAGGCAGGAGGATGCTAGCCAGGCAACCAGGCCCGGCTGGGGTAGCAGGAGCCTAGTTTGGAGGCTCAGACAGAACAGGGTTCACATCCCAGGTCCCCGCGTCCAGTTGCTTAACCTCAAGCCTCAGATCCCTTGTGTCACACAGGAACAGTCACACCCACCTCGGAGGGCTGTGGTGAAAATTAAATGAGATTCTGCGTCAAACAGCGAGCTTGGTGCCTGGTGTAAGCATAAGTACCCAAGAAAGTATATAAATATTTATAATTATATACATCAATATCTGAACTGTATATACATTTAAAGTCATTTGGCAGCAGGGCCTGGGTTCCAGACAGCATCTACAGCAACAGAGCCATATCCAGCCTTTCCACGGCCGGCCCACTGGGGCAGGTGATGCTTCTCCAAGCCTGGTGGATGGCGCTTCAGGGGCTGAGCAGGGCTGAGCTTATGATCGGAGGGGCCGGTGAGCCAGGGCAGCATCTGGGACCCGCCATGGGGGTGCACAGGCCTGATTGCACTTGGGCCACGGTCAGCCACTGTGACTGTCTCCTGTCTGTCTGCGTGGACACTTTCAGCTTCTTTAATCCATCCTGACCTGCAAAAATCCAGACCTGGTCAAAAAATGAAGTTGGGGCAAGTGACTTTCCAAAGCATTTAGCATAAGCGTCCTTTAAATAGGAATTCTGCTTATCCATTTAAAATAGATTTTGACTTTGCACAGTTGGATTTCCATTTGGGCTGATATCCTTCTAGATAGTTCCCTGTGTATATATAGACGCCTCTGTAGATATGGACGTATCTACATATTTATGTGGTGGATGGCCCTGCCATGCAGACTGTTTCCAACGTGCTTTTTTTAACTTAATTTCTGGTGAATATTGCCCCATACAGCTTCGTCATCATTTTCGCCACTTTTTCTATTTACATCATCATTGTCTTTATCGCTGCATAGCCTTCCCCTAAACCCAGTAAGATTTTCCCTTTTGAAGGTTTGATTTCTAGCGTCAGGAGGACATTGTGTGGTGTGAACCACACCCGTGGAGGCTCCCTCGTCATGCTGCTTTGTGCGTGCACCGAGGCCGTTCAGACGTAGCTATTTCTTTCCCTGTTTTATCGCGGCAGGGGGATGACCCCTCTGGAAGCAGCTATTTCCCTGTTTTATCGCGGCAGGGCATAACCCCTCTGGAAGCATCGACTTAGCTGTTTCTTTCCCTGTTTTATTTCGGCAGGGGGATAACCCCTCTGGAAGCAGCTGTTTCTTTCCCTGTTTTATTGCGGCAGGGGGATGACCCCTCTGGAAGCAGCTGTTTCTTTCCCTGTTTTATCGCGGCAGGGGGTAACCCCTCTGGAAGCGTCGTCTGCGGCAGGGTTCCTCCTGAGAAACCAGCTCACCTGCCAATTTCAATTCACTGGAACTCTCAGGAAAGTAATTTTCCAGACAGAAGATGGTTATTTTTTACATGAGATGGTCGGGCGGGGCGGGGGCTCACTATGTTGCCCAGGCTGGTCTTGAACTTCTGGCCTCAAGCAATCCTCCCACCTCGGCCTCCCAAAGCGCTGGGATTACAGGCGTGGTCCACTGCACCTGGCCCTAAGTTTTGCTAGTTGATAAACTACTCCGTTCCATGGGACACTCTTTGAGGACCAAGGGCCGTGTCTCGTTTGTCCTCAGCGTTCTTAGAATAACGCCTTCCCTACAGTATAGTAAACACGTTTGTGAATCGAAGCTCCAGATGTTTAAACCAGCCATCTTCAGCGTTCATTTCCACGGCACAGCGTACGTTTTCCAGGCCTCCTTGGACAGAACGTTTGGGTGCAGTTTCACCCTAGCCCTCTCCGTGTGATGGATGGTGACACTGTGGAGCCAGGAGCGTGAGGCTGTTGGCCGGTGACTCAGTGACTCCAGACCGCGGCTGCTGTGAGACGGCCACATCTGCTTTCAGAGCAGTTTCGTTCCCTCCCCCCGTGTTGGCACTAAGCCCCTGCCCATCTTCTGATCTGTGGGCGCGTGGGAACCGCACCACGGAGCGTGCTGGAATTCCGCATCGTGAAATGGATCGGTGAGGACTCGAAGGCCAGCTTGGGCGTGATGCACCGAACTTCGGGGCAGCCCGGCAGGCTGTTCTGTTGTGTTTTGACTCCTGGGTGCCGTCTGGAAGGAGAAGGGGTGGGATGGGGAATTGCAGGAAGCAGAAGCATCACTGAAGTGACCTGGATAAGAAGGACGTTGAGGAAGGTGCCTGATCAGGCCTTGGAATGGGTCTGCACACGTAGGCGGCCGCAGCATGAGTCCGGGGGAGGCAGGCAGGAGCCGTCACGGGAAGGGTCAGGTAAACATCCGCACTCCCCACCCTTAGTGAAGAACTTCTGGTGTCATTTCCGCTGTGGCCGGGCCAGCCTGGGTTTATGCTCCACACCCTGAGAATGAGGCCCCCCGGCCACCACCCCACCTCCTCGGACACTCACCCCGTGTGCGGCCGTCTCTGGCGTGGCCTCTCACAACCCTGCTGGTCAGCATCCCTCCGTGTGGACGCGATCAGTCCTGCTGGTCAGCATCCCTCCGTGTGGACGCGATCAGTCCTGCTGGTCAGCATCACTCCGTGTGGACGCGATCAGTCCTGCTGGTCAGCATCCCTCCGTGTGGACGCGATCAATCCTGCTGGTCAGCATCCCTCCGTGTGGACGCGATCAATCCTGCTGGTCAGCATCACTCCGTGTGGACGCGATCAGTCCTGCTGGTCAGCATCCCTCCGTGTGGACGTGATCAGTCCTGCTGGTCAGCATCACTCCGTGTGGACGCGATTGGGCCCTGCCTCGTGCCGTGGAGCGAGCGCCTTCACGCCTCCGTGAAGCTTGTCTTCCAAGCAGATTGGCATATTCCAGGAGGGACCCCGTCTCACCTTTTCAACTGTAATATCTTAAGTAGCTTCCGTTTGTTCATTCCGTTCTTCTGTAAATAGCCATTGTGCCAGGCACAGGGAGCAGAAAGGTGAACAGAAATAGACGTGGCGTCTGCCCTCGGGGAGCTGACAGCCCAGCGGGGGAAGTGACAGGAGCCCTACAGCACATAGCGGAGGGTAAAATCACAACCTGGACAGCGGAGAAGAGCCAGGAGCCCATTCTGGAGGCTGTTACCGTGGAAGGAGTCGCGGAAGGCTTCCTTGAAGACGTGGTGCTTGCTGAGGTCTGAGGGCTGTGTAGGTTAATGAGGAGACAGTGTGGTCAAGTGCATCCCAGACTGAGGGGGCAACACGTGCAAAGGCCCTGTGGCAGAAGGACCAGGGGCTGACAAAAGGCCCACACGGCTGGAGCTGAGGGTGGAGGACGGGGAAGTAGAGCAGGACCAGCCCGAACGCCTTCCGAAGTGGGTGATGGTCACCCCAGAGCAGCGGGGAGCCTCTGATGGCTTTTACGTTGGGAGGGATGGGAGAAGTGACACGAGGAGACTGGCCTGGCTGCCATGTTGGGAACCAGTTGGAGGACAGCCGCGGTCGGGGAGGGAGATCTGCCGGCGGCCTTGGTGTGGGTATGAGCGCTGGCAGCAGACATCAGGGACGGGGCTGCAGGGGAATTCACAGGTTGGAGAGAGATTTGAATTCTTGGAGACGGATTATCTGGGCAGGAGGGAGGGACGATGGGGGCCCAGGATGAGCTCTGGGCTGTGGCTTGCGTGACTGACAGATGCTGGCCACCTTCACCGAGAATATAAAACCTTCACCGAGAATATAAAACCGAGAATATAGAAGCCTGAGGTTGCTGCCTGCCTAACCTTTTGTGATGCTAAGCACTTTCATGGCCACTTCCCTCGATTGCCTCATCTGCAGCCTTCGGGGGTGGGGGGATGCGCCTATTACCAGCGGCCTACAGATGAGGAACCTCTGAGCCTACAGATGAGGCTCAGAGAAGGTGAGTTCCAAGTCCAAGATTGCCTCTCAACGGCACACCCTGCTCTGTCCTGCCCCGAAGCCTGTGTCCCATGGGCAGTCCCTAGGGAACCCCCTTTCCGGTGTTCTTGGGGGTAGAGAGAATATACGTTTCTTTGCAAAAGAAGCTCGTGGAGCGACTGAGACAGGAGTGGGGAGAGAGGGTGCACGGTCTGAAGGCCTGGAGCCGTGTGGCTTCTACCCTGGGTTAGGACCAGAAGCTTTGTTGGTTTAACACTCACAGTTCCAGGCTGCAGGGTGCGTGAGGCAGCCGAGCCCGGGAAGCCAGGACTCCTTTGCCCCAGGCAAATCCACTCCGAGGAAGCCCGTCTCAGGCAGGGAAGTGGGGGCCCCCCGGGCCCCCGGACTGGCCTTAACGGAGGTTGTGAGGTGCCGTGTTTGCACCAAGCTGATGCAGAGGCTGGCTCGCACGCGCTCTCGTGGGTTTTAAAAATTATCACCTGTTTATTGGAACCTGGGAACAAAGACCAAGCCCGTAAGAGGCGGCTCATTACCGTCTTACTGACCTGAGATTTACTGGAGCAGCAATGACGTGTTATTTGAATGGGAGCACATCATCTTTCCGTAGCCTTCGCCTCTTAGGAGCGCCCCGTGCCCCCTGCCAGCCGGAGACACTGAAGGAAGCTGGGGATGACTGAGACGTGGAGAACTGACTGTAGGTGCCGCCAGTGATGGTTGGTAGCGGGAAACAGGCTGCCCGAGGTGGGACGGGATTGTTCTCTCCACCTGGCCAACCACAAGCTCCTGTTGGGGCCCGGGGAGCCGGCAGCACCAGACCCTACGGGGAAGGCGGAGGTGCCTGGGCCCTTCACCGAACCTCTGGAGGCCGACGGGTCCACGCTGCTCCTGTCCCCAGATCCGCTGGCTCCGTGTCCTCGTGGTCTGTGAGTAGAGATAGGACTCAGTTCCTTGGACACCCTCCTGCTTTCTCTCCCTGTCCCCCACAGCACCCCGTTTCATCAGTGAGACACGTGTACACTTGTCCCTCAAAACCCCCCACAGGGCAGCCGAGCTCCCCGCGGCAGTGGCAGGGGGACATTGGAGCAAGCGTTTAGGGCCTGGCCCCCACCCTGTTTGTCCGTGTCTGTCAAGCCAGGCCTGTGCCCCTCACGGGTGCTCAGCAGGTGATGGTAACGTGGATCAGTGGATCGGAATGGCGGTGAGTGCTAGATGGGGTGGGGGTGGAGACAGAGCCATGCTGACGGGCAACACATGAGTGCATTAGTCTGATTGGAAGCTGTAGGGGGGCAGGGGGAGCAGGCTGGTGGCAGGTTGAGTGGCGAGACTGAGGGCAGGGTCCTCCGGCCCAGCGCTGTCCTGCAGAACCTCATGGTGAGGATGAAAATGTATTTCTGTCCTGTCCCACGCAGTAGCCGCCGGCCACGTGAGGCAACGGAGTACCTGCAATGGGGTCAGTGTGGCCTCAGCGCTGTTTTTCATTTTATTTAATTGTAATCAGTTTGCATTTAAATAGCCACCGGCAGCTGGCGGCTAGCGTGTTCGATCGTGCGGGACTAGAGGAAAATCGTGGCAGGCTGCAGAACGCGGTGCGAGGGCTGCACTCGTGATAACCGCAGCTGCGTTCATCGAGCGGCTCTTACGTTGATCCTCAAAGCAACTCAAGGGTGTAAGCGTTATCCCACTTCGCAGACGAGAACGTCTGAGGTTTAGAGAGGCTTTGGGTAGCTTGCCCCGGGGCCCACCCAGGTCTGCCGCCCCCTAAACCTGTGCACAGTGCCGTGCGGCTTCGGAAGGAGCTGAGAGCCATGTTTCAGGAACCGGACTTGGTTCTAGTGCAGGACGGCGTGAGGTGCAGACTCAGGAGTTCGGAGGGCTCGAGACGGCTCCAGGGCTGGGGGAGACGATGATGCTCCCGTTTCTGGGGCTCCCGAGTACTAAAGCAGAGAGAGGATCCCAGTCCTGGTCGGGGGCTGCTGTGGACTGAATGTTTGTATCCCCCCAAGATACCTACGTTGAAGCCCTTGCTCTGACGTGGTATTTGGAGATGGGGACTTTGGGAGGTGAGTAGAGGAGGTCCTGAGGGTGGGTCCCTGTGATGGGACTGGCGTCCTTATCGGAGGAGGAGGAGGCCAGACCTCAGTCTCCACCATGGGAGGGCACAGCAAGAAGCTGCCATGCGTACGCCAGGAAGCGCCCCCCCCCCAGAACCTACCGTGCCAGCACCAACCGGGGCGTCGGGCCTCTGCAGATGTGACACACACGCTTCTGTTGTTTCAGCCACTCAGTCTGTGGTGTCTGTTACAGCAGCGTGAACTGACTGAGAGGGGGCAGAGGCTGTCCCCTCCCCCTTGGCTGTGTGCATAGGGCAGAGGCCCGGCTGTGAGGGCGCCTGTGGGGTGCAATGGGAGGCCGCGGGGCTTCTTGCTGACAGCTGGAAACCTCTCCCCCCACACTGGGAGACAGCACGGAGGGCAGGGCCAGACTCCCCAGCCTGGGCCGTTGCTCCTGGAGTCAGCATCAGGCCACACGCATGGCCCCAGCAAAGCTTCGTCCCAGGCTCAGCCCCTGGCACCTTCTCTGCCCCTTGTTTTGAGAACCACCAGCACGTCCCCGGGGACCCGCCTGAGCAGAGCAGTTCTCTGGAGAGCCTGGCACCAGCCTGGCACCAGGGCAGGGGAGGGTGTGACCAGCTCTCCTGAGATCTGAGCAGAGATCCCGCTTTACCCCCAACGAGCTGTGTGACCTCGGGCAGCCGGAGCCATCCCTGAGCCTTTGTTTCCTCATCTGTGTAGTGGGAATCAGAACACCTGCCTCCCTCTTACTCTGTGGCCTGGGCCGTGGTCCCTGGTCCGGTCCCCGGGCTCTGGTGCTCACTAACTGTGCCGTGGGTGTGTGATTCCCTCCTGTTCCCGCACCATCGTCTCGTTCAGCAGCCTGCGCAGGGCACTCAGGGCACTCTGGGTGTTTGTAAGGTGAGCGGCCCTCAGCCTGTGCATGTGTAAAGAGTGCAGAGGGAGAGCTCTGAGGGCCACACTCGTTTCCACCTGTTCCCGTGTACACAGCGATGCTGGGAATCTGCAAGGAAAACGGAGCTAACGAGCATCAGTGCCTCCCTTCTTTCTCCTTTACCCAGAGAGGAGAGGCCCACGCTGTGGTTCTGGAACCCACCTCACAGGCTGATGGGGTCCCTGTTGTAGAGGTAGAAAGATTGGGAGCAAAAGGTGGGAGGTGGAGAGAGGCTGCTCTCTTGGGGAAGGGGAGAGTCACCGGACTGTGTGAGGGATGGAGGCCTAGAGTTCCAGGGGGACAGGTTACCGGTCCTTGGAGGGGCTGAAGCCCAGCCTAGCAACAGTCCGAGACCCAAGACTGGCACAGACGTGGCCACGTGCTCCCCTTCCCTCTCCAGGGGCCACAAGAGCCTGGGCAGCAAGCAGGCCAGCAGTGAGGGTATGGATGGCGCTCAGGGGACCCTCTGCAGATGGGCTGGGCCGTCAAACACCCCAAGCCTGGGACCTCTGTGAGAGCTTGGAAAGGGGCCCTAAGTGTGGCCGAGGCTTGGGCAGATTTTCCTGCCACCCAGAGGGACAGGAGCTTGGAGCAGATTGCGTTTCATTTGGAGAATTAAAAGAGAGGTGACATTTCTCGAACCTGACCGTTGGATGGTAGCAAATCCGTCCCCCGCAGGAACGTACCGTAGCTTCCGTCCCCCGTGAGCTTGCTCCCCCCTCCCCGGGGCACTGAGCTCAGCCGCCCGATCGGGCCAGTGACCTCCACACGCTCGACACGGAAGCCAAGTTGGTGACCTTTTTCCTCTCCGTGGAGAGGTGAGCTCCTTGCTGAGTTGGCAGCCAGCAGAAAAGGCCAAGCAGCAGATGCCGCCTTCCCTCGGCGGGGGGCTGCAGAGAGCCCCCACCCACGCAGGGACCGCGTGTGGCAGAAAGATGGATGAGCTGGGGCACCAGTCCTGAGGCGTCGCCAGCTATCGCTGAATCAGACTGCGCCGGCGTCAGCCTGGAGCCGGCCTCAGCCTGGAACCGGCCTCAGCCCCAGCAGATCCACCTCGGCCTCCCAGCAGATCCACCTCGGCCTCCCAGCAGATCCACCTCGGCCTCCCAGCATGCGGCCTCTGGCCTGTCCCACCTCTGCTTGTGGCCGCGCATTCAGGGGAAGCAACAGAAGTCCAGTCACGCATCCCATAATGACGTTTCGGCCAACAAATGTCCCACCCCGTTATCATACCACATTCTTACTGTACCATTTCTACGATATATTTAGATACAGAAATGCCTTCCGCTGTGTCACAGTTGCCTGCGGCATTCGGTACAGTAGCACGTTGTACAGGTTCGCACCCTGGGGGCCCCAGAATACACCAGCGAGCCTCGGTGTGCAGCCGGCTGCACCATCTCGGTGTGTGTCTGTGTGCTCTATGTGGTATTTGCAAAATGGTGCGATCACCTAACAGTGCCTTTTGTATTTTTTAGTAGAGACGGGGTTTCACCGTGTTAGCCAGGATGGTCTCGATCTCCTGACCTTGTGATCCGCCCGTCTCGGCCTCCCAAAGTGCTGGGATTACAGGCGTGAGCCACCGCGCCCGGCCCATAATCTTGTTTTTAAGTAACACTAACTGTATTTATAAATTATGAGCTTAATCAACCTTGCTTAAAGCAAAGCCCCTTTACAGTTCTCATGAAGTGCCTGGGCTTGGGGTCTTTGAGGGCCCAGCACGTCAGCAGACTGTAGATTCTAGATTCTGGCTATTTCTGTGTCCAGAGAACATGATAAAATGTCTCTAGAGTGCGACCTGAATCCATGGTTGCCATGTGGATCTGAGCAAACCCTCAGACTCTGCCAAGCACCGGGTTCCTCACCTATAACGTGGGCCCGACGTTGGCGTAACTGGGGCATGAGGGTCACTAAGCGGCGCTTGGTGTAAAGGAAGCGCTCACGTTCTTATAAGTGTTTCTCGCGATTGCGTCTTCCGACGTGTCAGGCCCGCAGGCGAGTTTTGGGTACGATTTTACGCCAATGTCTGTTTCTTTGGTGAAGCACATTGTTTCCTGCCCCATTTCCAGGTAGCACCGTGACCCGCTGTGTGAAGCCCAGATCACCTGCTGTCGTGTTTGCCTGGACCCTCCCCGGTGCTGGGCGTCTCGGTTTTATCCAGTTCTTTGCTGTCAAACACGGTGCAGCTGTGAACGTCAGCAAGCTCAGTTTCCTCGCTGTGACTAACAGAACCGAACTCGGGGGAGTCGGTACCGTGGATGGGGCCATCCATTATGTCCAAAGCCAGCTAAGGATTTTTAGATGATCTGTGCCTTGGGGTGATTGATTCCTTCTGTCCTGAAGCACGAGACACTCCTTGGCAGATGCCAAGTGTCCCTTCGTTACAGTTGTCCGAGTCCCTTGGTGGAGGAGGAAGTGGCTGCCGTCTTTACAACCCCATGTCCTCTCTCTCGTAGAAAGTCTGCACCAAGTGTGGGATCGAGGCCTCCCCCGGCCAGAAGCGGCCCCTGTGGCTGTGTAAGATCTGCAGTGAGCAAAGAGAGGTAGGGCGTCCAGGCGGGGCGGGGAGGGCGTCCAGGAGGGGCGGGGAGGGCGTCCAGGAGGGGCGGGGAGGGCGTCCAGGAGGGGCGGGGAGGGCTGGGTGGGCGGATGTGTTCTCAGACAGGGATGGGTGGACGGTCAGGATGACGGTGGGCAGGGCTGGGCGGATGGATGTGCTCTCAGACGGGGATGGGTGGACGGTCAGGGTGGCAGTGGGGAGGGCTGGGCGGGTGGATGTGCTCTCAGACGGGGATGGGTGGACGGTCAGGGTGACGGTGGGGAGGGCTGGGCGGGTGGATGTGCTCTCAGACGGGGATGGGTGGACGGTCAGGGTGGCAGTGGGCAGGGCTGGGCGGGGCGGATGTGCTCTCAGATGGGGATGGGTGGACGGTCAGGGTGACGGGGAAAGGGGTGAGCGGGACAGATGTGCTCTCAGATGAGGGTGGGTGGATGGTCACTGGGAGGGGTTTCTCTGGAGGTCAAGGAAGAACTGACCACCCAGGGAGAAAAGCGCGGAGGGACAGCCTGCTGGCTGGCCACCTCCCCCACGCAGGGGTGGCAGGTTCTACAGCTGGGAGGGTCCAAGGTTTCAGCGGGAAGCCCCACACTGTGAGTATGAGAGCGTGTGGTGTTTGTGGGGGCTGGTGTTACGGGAACGGTTTTAGCTACCCCAGGGTGAACGTTGACTGTGTGTCTGGAACTGCTGTAAGTTCCTTGCATGTATGAATTCATTTCATCCGTACACAACCCCAGTGGTGCGATTCTTATCCCCTTTTCCTGATGGGGAAATAAAGACGCAAGAGGTTAAATAACCCGTGAGCACCGAGCCAGTTCGTCGGGAGCCGGAAACCAGACTCAGCGGTGGTCACGATGCCGCCCGAAGCCCCGTCTGCTTCTACGGTTCACGGTTCTAGTTCCAGCTCCATTTGAGGGAAGGAAGTCGAGGCTCAGCGAGGACTCTGGGGAGTAGCAGACGGGCAGGGATGGTCAGAATCTCCCTGTGCCAGGTTGGAATGGAGCCAACACGGCAGGACGTGGCAGGTGGCTTGTGGGAAGTGTCCTGGGGGGCAGGGCGGGGACAGCATGTGAGGGGCGAGGAGGCTGCAGCTGGTCTTCCAGATGGGGATTCATTACGTTTTAAATCTCGCTTGTCACTTCATATGTACTTTTCATCTGAGGGTCCACAAAACACCTTCAGTTCTGGAAATTTCTCAGCCGTGATGTCTTTGAATATGGCTCCTCTGCCATTCCTTCTCTCCTCTCTGGAAGTCCTGCTGGATACATTTTAGAGCCCCTCAACCATCCCCCACGGCTCTTTCTTGTTTATTTCTTTATCTTTCTGCGATACTTTCCGGTGAGTTCCTCGGTACCGCCTTCCAAGTCGCTAAGTCTTTCCTCGAGATCACCTCCCCCTTGGTGTCTTTCTTAGGGTTAGTTTTCCTCGGGTGTTTTGGAATTTTGGTTTGCGCACTCATCTTGTGTGATAATGGTCCCTTTCTCTCTCTTTCCCACCCAGCTCTTCTAGCTGGATAGCTTTGCAGCTGCTCCCACTTGGGTCTGGGGTTGCCCGGTGCTGAGCCAGGCGTCCTGGGTTTGTGGCGAGCTGCTTATCCATGGTGATACCGGGATTATTCCCAGAGCCTCACCCCAGCCGCGACAGCTTGGCCCGGCCCTGCTGCTGTTGGCTTGCTTGCCTCGGAGCTCATTTCCTTGTATACGCTGTAGTCCCGGGGCAGGACCCTGCTGATTTCAGCCTCCTTTCCCAGGTGGAAAATCCCCTCGCCAGCCTGATTTTAGCGACTCTGCTCTGGTCCCCACCTCCCAAGGGACACTTTTAGTCCCTGCACCCTGGAAGACCCATCTCCCAGCTGCCTGTGTCTGCTTCTGAGCCCAGAGCTCAGCAGGCTGTGCCTTCACCCCTCAAAATGGTAAATACTTTGAATTTCTGATCCATGGAGATACAGATCTTTTTTGCGCACATTTACTTGCTGCTGCTGTTGTGAAAATATATTCCTCTATTATTGCTGTGTCTTTGGAGCAGGAAAAGCTGCAGGCAGGGCCTCACAGGGTGTGCTGTCGTTCTGTCTTGCTGGAAGTCCCTGAGTCCTCATCCCCAGATGGAGTTAATAACGCCCGCTCCGCAGAGCTGCTGTGAGAATTCAGTCAGATTGTCCAGCGGGCGAAACCTCCAGCTTAGTGTGGATATTCCACAACTATTAGAGGCCTCCCTTCCTCCTCGGCCAGAAATCTCCCCTTTGAACTTGAGGTCCTTCTAATCTTCGGGAGACCCCTTTGACGGTGCATGTGGTCCATGGAAGAAGAAATTCCTAAAACATCATCTTGTGGGATGAAATGATGGTCACAGGGAGCCACTTCGTGGGATGAAATGATGGTCACGGCTGAGCTGCGGGAGGGCAGAAGTGAAGGATCTTTGAAGGAAAAGAAGGTGAATGGAAGGAAAGACAAATTTCGCAAATTTAATAATTTAGTCGAGGGCTGCCCGTCCCCCTCATGAGTCACCCTCACACTCCATAACAGTCCTGAGCTGCCACCAGCCTGTCCTAATCTCCAGAGCGCTCCAGTGCCCAGAAAAGTCCGAAATAGCTTAGGATGAATTTTCTTATCTTTCCTAAGGCAGAGAATACGAGGCTGTGTGTTGCCCTATCACTTTGTCCTTGAATTTTTAGAAGCTGATAAAACTCAGCCTCTAGAAGATCAAGGGTGGTGCACAGTTAGCGGGAACGGATGGGGCCGGGAGCATGTTCGTGGTATATGAGCCTGGGTACCTGTGGGTACCAGACACACGTGCTGGATTTTTCTGTCTGCTTTTGGGGTGTGGGAAGGCCGGCGTCATTGGTTTCCTAACGCCCTTTCTTCTTAGAAGAATGTCTAATCATAATGAAGAGATAACGAACTAGAAAGGCCATTTAAAATGTCAGATTTTAAACTGGTTCTGAGTCTGATAAAAACGTGGAGTTCTGTCTCCCCGCAAAAGCCAAATCCTAATGGAGGAACTTGGGTTTTCTGATGGAAACTCTTGGAGCACTCTGCCCAAGGCCTCTTATCTTCCTGTCCTTTCGTGCTTCACTTCTGTCATCTCTGGCCAGAATGGTACGTACTTTTTCTGGAGTGAGTTGAGTGCTGGTGAGATGTTCCGGGGGCCGTAAGGGTGGGGTTGCTCCCTGTGTTACCAGGCGGGAATCTGAGCCCGGGCCCCTCTGCTTTGGGAGCTTTGGGAGCCTTGTGGGCTTGGGGTTATTCCCAGAGCCTCACCCCAGCCACGACAGCTTGGCCCGGCCCTGCTACTGCCGGCTTGCCTGCCTCTGAGCTCATTTCCTTGTATATGCTGTAGACCCAGGGCAGGACCCTGCTGATTTCAGCCTCCTTTCCCAGGTGGAAAATCCCCTCGCCAGCCTGATTTTAGTGACTCTGCTCTGGTCCCCCACCTCCCAAGGGACACTTGTAGTCCCTGCACCCTGGAAGACCCATCTCCCAGCTGCCTGTGTCTGCTTCTGACAGACAGAGAATAAATGCATTTATTCACACAGGCAGCTGACACGTTTATTGAGCATCTCCTATGTGCCAGGCAAAACAGTTCTTCCAGTGGGAGAGGGAGACCACAAACCCCATAAATTCTGCAGAGTCACAGACGGTGGTCAAGGCCTTGGGGCAAAGGGGAGAAGAGGTGCTGGGGACACTGGCGTGGCTGCTGGCTTACATGGGGACCAGGGAGGGGCCCACTGACAAAACGACGTTTGAGCAGAGATCTGAAGCATCTTCTGTGGCTATGTGGAGGGGAAGCATTCCAAGTAGGGGTGCAACGGGTGCAAGGGCCCCGAGGCAGACGTGTGTGCTCGGCAGATTGGAGGCGCAGCGCGGAGACCAGCGTGGCTGGAGTTAGGTTGGGGCTAGGGAGGGGTCGTCAGATGTATTAGTCTGTTCTCTCGCTGCTGATAAAGACGTACCTGAGACTGGGTAATTATAAAGGGAGGAGATTTGATGGACTCACAGTTCCACATGCCCGGGGAGGCCTCCCAACCATGGCGGAAGGCAGAAGGCACATTTTCCACAGCGGCAGACAAAGAAACAATGAGAGCAAGTGAAAGGAGTTTCTTCTTATAAAAACATCAGATCTCGTGACACTTAGTCACTACCACGAGAATGGTCTGCGGGAAACCGCCCCCTCAGTTCAGTTACCTCCCACTCGGTCGCTCCCACAGCAGGTGGGAATTATGGGAGCTACAGTTCATGATGAGATTTGGGTGGGGACACAGCCAGACCATATCGTCAGAGACATGATAGGGTGGGTCAGATCGTGTCAGTGCTTAGAGACCTTTGTAAGGACTTTGGGTTTTGAAAGTTGTTTGTTTACTTTGTTTTTCTGAGACAGGATCTCACTGGGTCACCCAGGCTGTAGGGCAGTGCCACAATCTCAGCTCACTGCAACCTCTGCCTTCAGGGCTCAGACAACCCTCCCACCTCAGCCTCCCAAATAGCTGGGACTGCAGGCTGTACCACCACGTCCAGCTAATTTTTTGTATTTTTGTAGAGACGGGGTTTTGCCATGTTTCCCAGGCTGGTCTCAAACTCCTGAGCTCAGGCAATCTGCCTGCCCCAGTCTCCCGAAGTGCTGGGATTTCAGGCGTGAGCCACTGCACCTGGCCAAGACTTTGGTTTTACACTCAGGAGAATGAGGTGCCCTTGGAGGGTCTTGAGGAAAGCGGAGACAGACTCCCATCTCCCCCTCTTTTAAAGGGTGCTCTGGCTGCTTTGTTGAGAATAAATTGCAGACTATCTCAAAGCCAGTAGCACAGTATTTATTTTTCTTATTTAATATCGCCCAGATACGTAAGTTCTTGTCTGTTATAATCTTTGGAAGTTTTCATTTTTTTAACATATATTCTATACATGTTACTCTTTTCTGATGATAAAATTAATATGGATCATTGAGGAACATTTACAATTATAGACAAGCATAAAGAAGTACACACCTTCCAAAAATCCAGAATCAGAGATAACCATTGGAAATTTAGTGTATTCCAATCATTGTTCTCTGCCTTTTTTCTTTATATTATTGAACCTATGTTTTAGAATGGATATCTGAAGTCTTTTCCGGTGTAATCAAGAACTCTTTGTAAACTTTCTCGCTGATATTCTGTCATACAGATATTTTCCTAATTGAGGACATTGTTTTCATTTCTTCTCTTATTACTGTGTGCATAGCTCTTTGTCTCCACTTTAGATTCTATCCTTAGAATGGATTTCTAGAAGGAAAATCAATGATTATTTTCTTGTAGACTCTTGAGTTACTATTTTTATTTATCTAAGAATTAGCTGGTCTATAATTTTATGTAATTTAAAAAATAAGGGCGCATGGATGATACGTTTTCTGAGTCCAGGGCTATCTGATAATTTTTGCCTTTATACAAAAAAGACCACTTCACTGGTAATGCAATTAATCCTAATCTTTCCTACTCAAAATTCTGTGGATTTTACCCCTGTTGTCCACCAGCCACATGAAGAAAAGTGGGAGAAATGGAAAATATAACAGCTAGGAGAATGGTGCCCAGAAAATGAGAGAGAATAGTGAAATGGTGAAAGAGATGATAAATGTGTTTTTAAAAATTAATTAAAAGGTGTAAGAGAGGCTGGGTATGGCAGCTCACACCTCTAATCCGAACACTTTGGGAAGCTGAGCAGGAGGATCTCTTGAGCCTAGGAGTTTGAGACCAGCCTGGGAAACACGGCAAGACATTTTCTCTGAAAAAAAAAAAAATACAAACATTAGCTGGACGTCGTGGTGCACGCCTGTAGTCCCAGCTCCTTGGGAGGCCGAGGTAGGAGGACTACGTTTGCCCGGAAGGTGGAGATGGCAGTGAGCTGAGATCACGCCACTGCACTCCAGCTTTAGTGAACAAGGCTCACGAAGGTTTTAGAGCAAGACCCTGTCTCTAAAATAAAACAAAAGATCTAAGAGAAGGAATAGAAACCAGTTTGAACAAACCAGACCTTTGAGAAAAGTACAAACAAATTTGAAAAACAACCCCAGGAACCATTTTCGTTCCTAAAAATGAGAGATCTCCTAATGAATTTTAAACTCAACTGAACTGTATTTTAGTCATTTTTTTTGTTGTTGTTTTACATGTGCACAATGTGCAGGTTTGTTACATATATATCCATGTGCCATGTTGGTGTGCTGCACCCATTAACTCATCATTTACATTAGGTATATCTCCTAACGCTATCCCTTCCCCCTCGCCCCTCCCCACAATAGGACCCGGTGTGTGATGTTCCCCTTCCCGTGTCCAAGTGATCTCATTGTTCAATTCCCACCTATGAGTGAGAACATGTGGTGTTTGGTTTTCTGTCCTTGCGATAGTTTGCTGAGAATGATGGTTTCCAGCTGCATCTATGTCCCTACAAAGGGCATGAACTCATCCTTTTTCATGGCTGCATAGTATTCCATGGTGTATATGTGCCACATTTTCTTTTTTTTTTTTTTTTTTTTTGAGACGGAGTCTCGCTCTGTCGCCCAGGCTGGAGTGCAGTGGCGCGATCTCGGCTCACTGCAAGCTCCGCCTCCCGGGTTCACGCCATTCTCCTGCCTCAGCCTCCCGAGTAGCTGGGACTACAGGCGCCCACAACCGCGCCCGGCTAATTTTTTTGTATTTTTAGTAGAGACGGGGTTTCACCGTGGTCTCGATCTCCTGACCTTGTGATCCGCCCGCCTCGGCCTCCCAAAGCGCTGGGATTACAGGCGTGAGCCACCGCGCCCGGCTATGTGCCACATTTTCTTAATCCAGTCTGTCACTGATGGACATTTGGGTTGATTCCAAGTCTTTGCTATTGTGAATAGTGCCACAATAAACATATGTGTACATGTGTCTTTATAGCAGCATGATTTATAATCCTTTGGGTATATACCCAGTAATGGGATTGCTGGGTCAAGTGGTATTTCTAGTTCTAGATCCTTGAGGAATCGCCACACCATCTTCCACAATGGTTGAACTAGTTTACAGTCCCACCAACAGTGTAAAAGTGTTCCTGTTCCTCCACATCCTCTCCAGCACCTGTTGTTTCCTGACTTTTTAATGATCGCCATTCTAACTGGTGTGAGATGGTATCTCATTGTGGTTTTGATTTGCATTTCTCTGATGGCCAGTGATGATGAGCATTTTTTCATGTGTCTGTTGGCTGTATGAATGTCTTCTTTTGAGAAATGCCTGTTCATAGCCTTTGCCCACTTTTTGATGGGGTTGTTTAATTTTTTTCTTGTAAATTTGTTTAATTTCTTTGTAGATTCTGAATATTAGCCCTTTGTCAGATGGGTAGATTGCAAAACTTTTCTCCCATTCTGTAGGTTGCCTGTTCACTCTGATGGTGGTTTCTTTTGCTGTATTTCCGTCATTTCTTAGCGCGGTGAACCTTGTCATTCCTGTAACAGCCACAGATGTTTTCTTATCATTTGCTTCTCGTTGGTTATTTTTAATTTTTGATTCCTGATTGGTGCTCCCAATTGTCTTGTCCCCGATTTCCTCTCTACCAAGTCCTGGAGTCGAGGTTCCTGAGACCACACAGAACCATGACCTTCTCCTAATGAGCTGCCTTTGTAAACTGGCTGCTTAGCTCAGTGCTCCGTTTCCCAGCTCTGGACTCTCCATTCCCGCCGTGGACTGGCACACTCTAGTCCCTCGCCTGGTTTTCCTGCTGGAGGATTAAACTGTGACGTGTGTTCAAGATTTAAATAAACAAAAAAGGGAATAAGCCTGGACATGTGGCTCATACCTGTAATCCCAGCACTTTGGGAGGCCAAGGTGGTTGGATTGCTTGAGCCCAGGAGTTTGAGACCAGCCTGGGCAACATGGTGAAACCCCCTCTCTACAAAAAATCCCTAAATTATTAACCAGGTATAGTGGCACGCGCCTGTAGTCTCAGCTAGTCAGGAGGCTGAGGTGGGAGGATTGCGTAAGCCCCGGAGGTTGAGGCTGCAGTGAACCATAATTGTACCGACGTACTGCAGCCTGGGCAGCTTACAGTTCTAAACTGGACTCAAAAAAACTCGTGTACAGTTTAAAGAATCATAATAAAAGAGGTACCCACTAATTACCACAGGAGCTGAGAAACAGGTGATTACCACACTGCCAAAGTCCCCATGCTTAGTTCTGCTTGTGTTTGCATGTGACATAAACAAGGTGGGTCTGTGTGTATTTTTCTGTATGTTTCTTCTTTATTCACTCAACTTTGTGATCCTGAAATTCACCCATGTTGACACATGCAGCTGGATTCGTTCCCATCACTGCAGTCTATATCCCACTGTAAAAAATACATACCTGTTTATCCATTCTACCTTGGTGATCATTTTGGTTACTCTCCGCTTTTTTGCTATTATAAATAATCCTGCTGTGAATGTTCATGGCTCCTGGAGCACCTGTGCAAGAGTTTCTGTGGATTTTAGGCCAAGGGTTTCTCTTGGATTACGGGGTGTGTCCACATTCAACTCTACTGGGTGATTCCTGACCCTTTTCCAAAGTACTTGTGTTAATACCAGCTGATGCTCTTATGCGCCTAGAAGAGCATCCCAGCCACTTCCGTTTTCCTCGCAGCCGTGTCTGCTCTTTCCCCCTCCAGTGTAAGTTTTGGTTCTGCTCTCCACTCTCTGGTTTCCCTGCAGTCCTCCACTATTTCCTTTATTTTACTCGTTTTCTTCTTGCGGTTTTCTATTTTATTAGTAAGGTCAGTCTTTATGTTTCCTAGACACCAAACAATTGTCTAATTATTTTCCCGAGCCCCAGCAAGCCACATTCACCTGCACGAAATGCTTTAGAGGTTTTCCCCTCCCTGCGTCTACCGCAGCCTGTCCCAGGCCCCCGTCTCCCTGTTTGTCCACCCTCCGATGCGGCGAGCCCTGCAGGCCCAGGACTGGCTCCGAGGCATCTTCTCGTGGCCCTTCCCTGGGCCTGGGATTGTGCCTGTGACGCTGCCCCACGCAGGAGGCACCTTTGACTCTCCTGTGACCTGGCCCCTCAGAACCAGGGAGGACGAGGGACCGCAGCCCCTGGCTTGTGCTGTGTCCTCGGCTCTTCCTGCCTCTCCCTGCTCTCCCAGATGGAGCCTTGCTTCATGAAATACTCCTTCCGCAGCGCAGCTCACATCGCCGGCCTGGCTGATTCTGGAAGCTGTATCTCCCAGGGCTGACAAGAGGGTTGGAGGAGGGAGGACAGCCCCTGTGGCCCCAGGAACTGGCAGCCCTGCTGTGCCAGGAAGGCTGCCCAGGCAGCTGCAGCTCCTGCCCCCATCCCAGCCAGGCAGGCGAGGCCCAGGTGGGCAGGCGAGGCCCAGGTGGTCCATAGCACGCCTCCTGCCCTCACCTGATGTGCAGCCTGGCACTGAGCTGTCAGAGGCCCCGTACTGGGGTTTCGCGGTGCCTTTTTCACGTGCTTTCATGGGTGAGACAGTTGGGACTGGGAGGAGCTGCACTGGCAGCTTCTAAGCACACGATGTTGCAAACCAGAAATTCATTTCGTTTACTGTTTAGCCTTGGATCCCTATCCACTAAAAGAAAACAAAGAATGACTCACTCCAAGTTATGCTGCAATCAGTAGAGAAGTTCGCTGGAATCGAGATTCCCCAGGATTCTGCAAACCATCCCTGCAGCCTCTCAAATGTACCTCGGCCATAAGAGAGCTTCTTGGAGGACACGGGTGTCATCTGAGGGGGGCGGCCTAGAAGGGGGTGAAGAAGACCCATTTTTAAGGAGCTGGAGGCTGGTTAAGACAATTAGCGTGTTCTTCTCTGTTCAGTGTTGGCTTTGCCTCCTCAGTTTCCCGCCGCATCCTGGTTGGAACCCAGCAGCCGCAGGCAGCAGCCGGCAGTCACTGTGTCTCCTGCAGTGTGTCGTATACAAAGGCACTCGGGAAATGTTTGTGGATTGAAAGAGAAATTTGCAAAGAAATTTCATGTTCTAATCTTTTCCCTGTGGGGCACTTTGGATCTCCCTGACGTCGCCCTCGCCGGGGTCTGTCCCTGACGCCGCCCTCGCCGGGGTCTGTCCCTGACGCCGCCCTCGCCGGGGTCTGTCCCTGACGCCGCCCTCGCCGGGGTCTGTCCCTGACGCCGCCCTCGCCGGGGTCTCTCCCTGACGCCGCCCTCGCCGGGGTCTCTCCCTGACGTCGCCCTCGCCGGGGTCTCTCATCGCCACTGGCCCACTGACGCTGGGTCTGTATTTCTTCCTCCTGGCCCCTCTCTCCTGCTTGTTGATTGACTAAAGAAAGAAAAGTGGCTTCGCAGGGTTGGTTTTACGTGTTTTTTTGGTGTGTGTGGGGGTGGGGGGGGCTTTTGTTTTTTTTTAATACTTTAAGTTCTAGGGTACATGTGCACAACGTGCAGGTTTGTTACGTATGCATACGTGTGCCATGTTGCTGTGCTGCCCCCATTAACTCGTCATTTACATTAGGTATTTCTCCCAATGCTCTCCCTCCGCCCTCCCCACAACAGGCCCCGGTGTGTGAGGTTTCCCACCCTTTGTCCATGTATTCTCATTGTTCGGTTCCCACCTATGAGTGAGAACATGTGGTGTTTGGTTTTCTGTCCTTGTGATAGTTTGCTGAGAATGATGGTTTCCAGCTGAATCCATGTCCCTACAAAGGACACAAACTCATCCTTTTTTATGGCTGCATAGTATTCCATGGTGTATATGTGCCACATTTTCTTAATCCAGTCTGTCATTGATGGACATTTGGGTTGGTTCCAAGTCTTTGCTATTGTGAATAGTGCCTCAATAAACATACGTGTGCATGTGTCTTTATAGCAGCATGACTTATTATCCTTTGGGTATATCCCCAGTAGTGGGATGGCTGGGTCAAATGGTATTTCTGGTTCTAGATCCTTGAGGAATCACCACACTGTCTTCCACAATGGTTGAACTCGTTTACAGTCCCACCAACAGTGTGAAAGTGTTCCTATTTCTCCACATCCTCTCCAGCACCTGTTGTTTCCTGACTTTTTAATGATCATCATCCTAACTGGTGTGAGATGGTATCTCATTGTGGTTTTGATTTGCATTTCTCTGATGGCGAGTGATGATGAGCATTTTTTCGTGTGTCTGTTGGCTACATAAATGTCTTCTTTGGAGAAGTGTCTGTTCATTTCCTTCGCCCATGTTTTGATGGGGTTGTCTGATTTTTTCTTGTAAATTTGTTTAAGTTATTTGTGGATTCTGGATACTGGGAGCATTCCCTTTGAAAACGGGCACAAGACAGGGATGCCCTCTCTCACCACTCCTGTTCAACACAGTGTTGGAAGCTCTGGCCAGTGCAATCAGGCAGGAAAAAGAAATAAAGGGTATTCAGTTAGGAAAAGAGGAAGTCAAATTGTCCCTGTTTGCAGATGACATGATTGTCTATTTAGAAAACCCCATTGTCTCAGCTCAAAATCTCCTTAAACTGATAAGCAACTTCAGCAAAGTCTCAGGATATAAAATCAATGTGCAAAAATCACAAGCATTCTTATACACCAGTAACAGACAAACAGAGAGCCAAATCGTGAGTGAACTCCCATTCACAACTGCTTTAAAGAGAATAAAATACCTAGGATTCCAACTTACAAGGGATGTGAAGGACCTCTTCAAGGAGAACTACAAACCACTGCTCAGTGAAATAAAAGAGGACACAAACAAATGGAAGAACATACCATGCTCATGGATAGGAAGAATCAATATTGTGAAAATGGCCATACTGCCCAAGGTAATTTACAGATTTAATGCCATCCCCATCAAGCTACCAATGACTTTCTTCACGGAATTGGAAAAAACTACTTTAAAGTTCATATGGCACCAAAAAAGAGCCCACATTGCCAAGAGAATCCTAAACCAAAAGGACAAAACTGGAGGCATCATGCTACCTGACTTCAAACTATACTACAAGCCTACAGTAACCAAAACAGTATGGTACTGGTACCAAAACAGAGATATAGACCAACGGAACAGAACAGAGCCCTCAGAAATAATACCGCACATCTACAGCCATCTGATCTTTGACAAACTTGATAAAAACAAGAAATAGGGAAAGGATTCCCTCTTTAATAAATGGTGCTGGGAAAACTCTGGCTAGCCATATGTAGAAAGCTGAAACTGGATCCCTTCCTTACGCCTTATACAAAAATTAATTCAAGATGGATTAAAGACTTAAGTGTTAGACCTAAAACCATAAAAACCCTAGTAGAAAACCTAGGCAACACCATTCAGGATATGGACATGGGCAAGGACTTCATGACTAAAACACCAACAACAATGGCAACAAAAGCCACAATAGACAAATTAAAGAGCTTCTGCACAGCAAAAGAAACTACCATCAGAGTGAACAAGCAACCTACAGAATGGGAGAATTGTTTTTTTTTTTTTTTTGGTGGAGCTGGCATCTCACGATGTTGCCAAGGCTGGCCTCAAACTCCTGAACTCAACCAGTCCTCCTGCCTCTGCTGCCCTAAGTGCTGGGATTACAGGCATGAGCCGCCATGCCCGGCAGGGTTGGTCTTTAAATAATCTGCAACCCACTTATCCTGGAGGTGACAAGCAGTGCACTGAGGTCTTCCAAGTAGGAGACTCTTCCTCAGTCTGGGCCTCACAGGCCTATGGAAGGTCAGGATCATCGGGGGCTCCCAAATTCCGCAGCCAGCCCAGCCGCTGGTGGGAACTGGCCGTGCTCGCCAAGCCTGAGCCCGGCATCCTTGTGGCACCTGCTTCCCGGGCAGGCGGCCTGTGCTCACCGCGCGCTGCCATCTGTTTCTCCACGCTGTTTCTTTCTCTCCTGGTTCCGCTGTTACTTGCAGTTTGGATTTTTGCTGCAAACAGCTTTGCCAGAGGGCCCCCTCCGGAGGCCTGCGAGTGCGTTCAGGAGTGGGTGGCTGGTGCTGCGGTGGGCGGCTGCCTGAGCACCCGTCCGTCTGTGCCCGGCTCACTCTGGGCTACTGTCACGGCATCCCTGGGGGACCCGGATGGTCACACTTCCTCAGTGTGCTGGTCGCCTCCCGCGCCTCCCTGGCTGTGCCGGAGGGACCCGCTATCAGGGCAGCCTCCTGGCCTCCCACATGTGGGCGGTGGCAGGAGGAGCGGGCTCTGGTGCCCACCAGGAGTCTGCCTCATGGGGACTCCTGCACTGTGCTCCTGTAGGCGGACTCAGCCGTCCCACCCTCCCCTGCCCCTTGCCTGGGGCGTCTGCCTGAGCGGTGCCTGTGCGCTGGAGAGGTTTGCCTCTGAGAGATCCAAGAGGCTGCTGACTTTCTCAGCGCTGTGCCCCAGTCCGCGAGTTCGTTGTTCACACCCAGGCACGCGAAAGGAGTCCCATCATTCACAGCAGGCATGAGCTGAGTGCCCACTAAGGGCCAGGCCGTGAACATCCCGCTTCTTCCCCACGGGAGCCCATTGTCCCCTGTGCCAGTTGGAGAAACTGAAGCTTAGAGCGAGGAGTTCACGAGCCCAAAGACGCTAGATGTGCCTGATGGAGCCAGGCTTGAAGCCAGATGTATCTTCCTCCAGAACACCTTCTCACAACTCTATTCATTGAATCACTTACTCCTCTAATGTTCACTGAGGATTTGCCACGTGCCGGGCACTGTTTGAGGCCCTTGGAAAACAGCCGTGGTGAACTAGCTCTGACTTGAGCTTGCGTTCTAGTGGGGACTGGGCCTGGGGGTGGGGCACAGACAATGAAACCTAAATAAGCAGATCAGATCACACGTTAGGTCTGAATAGGAAAAAGAATGAGTAGGTCAGGCACAGTGGCTCACACCCAGCACTCTGGGAGGCTGAGGCAAGAGGACTGCTTGAGGCCAGAAGTTCAAGACCAGCCTGGGCAACATGGTGATACCTTGTCTCTGAAAAATAAAACATCATCCGGGCCTGGTGGCGTGAACCTGTTCCCAGCTACTCAGGAGGCTGAGGCAGGAGGATTGCTCGAGCCCAGGAGTTTCAAGCTGTAATGAGCTATGATCACACCACTTCACTCCAGCCTGGCAACAGAGCAAGACCCTGTCTCTAAAAAGAGAAAAGAAAAGAGAACTAAAAAGAACTGCGTAAAGGAATCAGGAGTGTTGGGAAGGCTGGGTGGGCGGGAGGTGGCCGTGTTAAAGTAGACTGGCCACCACTGCATACCCATTAGGATGGCTGTTATCTAAAACGCAGAAAGCACCAAGCATTGGTGAAGATGTGGAGAAATTAGGACCTTGTGCGCTGTTGGTGGGAATGCAAAGAGGTGCGGCCGCTGTGGAGAGCAGCGTGGTGGTTCCTCGAAACGTTAAACAGAATTACCACTGGGCTCAGCAACCCCGCTTCTGGGACTACGCCCAGAAGAACTGAAAGGAGGGACTCAGATCGATGTGTGTACACCCGTGTTCCTCGCCACATTATTCTCAAGAGGCAAAACACGGGAGAAACACAAGTGTCTGTCGTCAGACGGACGAATACACAAAACGTGGTATAGACGTAAATGTTACTTGTGTTCTTCAGCCTCCTAGAGGAAGGAGATTCTGACACTCGCTGCATCTCAGATGAACCTTGAGGACAGAGTACCAAGTGAAAAGAGCCGGACGCAAAAGGACAGATACTGTGGGATTCCATTTATATGAGGTCCTAGAACAGCCAAATTCTTAGCGACGGGAAGCAGAAAGGCGGTTGCCAGGGGCTGGCAGAGGAGGCAGATGGGGGGCGTCAGTGCTGAATGGGCAGAGTTCAGTCTGGGATGATGAAAAAGTCCGGAGGATGGATGGTGGCGGTGGTCGCACAACCCTGTGGATATACTTAATGTCACTCAACTGTATACCTAAAAGCAGTTAGAATGGTGCATTGTATGTTTTGTACATTTTATCACAGGTAAGAAAGGTAGACGGGCCAAGGTGGGCTTCTTTGAAAAGATTCTGTTTCAGTCGACTTGAAGCAGAGGCAGCAGGAGGCCAGCGGCTATCTGCAGGGAATGTGGCCCAGGGAAAGGGATGCTGTCTCACGCTCAGGGTGTTCACAGTGAAGCCGGGGGCCAGCGAGGCTCCCCACTTTCTAAGTACTGGGCCCTGGTTCCCCTAAGGCTGGTGGCAGGTGTCAGGTGGTCCTAGAAGGCTCCCTGGTTGTGGGCAGTAGGGAAGTGGGCTGAAGTGGTTCACCGAAACACCCTGGCCCACCAGAAATGCAGCCCACAGCTCCTGACATTTGACTCTGTGGGGCCCCTGGGCGACCATCACTTTTTCAGCCATAGCAGGTGAGCTCAGAGTGGGCAGAGCTGGGAGCCCTGCAGCCTGCAGCCAGCCTTGACTGCGACAAGGTGCAGGGTGTGAATCCACCCCACGGGTCAGCTGATGGGACACTGTCCAGACACAGCAACCACCCTGCCTACTCGCTCCTCCCTGCTGGGCCTCCTGCTTTTCCCCAGTGCCATGCCCTCCTGTGCGTGCCCCTGGGGAAGGGGGCGAAAAGCTAAGGAGAAAGCATCTGAATTTGGTCTTTCTCTTGCATTCATTTGAATAAAAATTTGGATGAGCCGATTCTTCTGCCCGTTTTTCAGATGCCAAGTGACATTGGCTGGCACAGTGGTGCCCCTCCCCCTAGCCAGCTGTCTCGCAGATGGAGACTGGGGAGTAGAGGGTGGCACCATCCTTCAGGAAGTATTTAATAAGCTCCTAGGTGGTGCCCAGCCTGGAAAAACACACCCATCCCCTCTTCTCAAGAAATAATTCAAGACGCATGTTCTCCCGAGGGCCAGAAAATTCTTCTGAAGAAAAACAGAAGCAGAAGAGAACTGGGCCTTGCTGAGATCCTCCTCTGGGCGTGGCATGAGGCTTGGGGAGGGGGGAACAAATGTTCCCGTTTTCCAGCTACACGGAAGCTCCCGGCCCTTACGTGGGAGTCCGAGGACTCGCAGAGCTGGGAGTCCACCTGGGCTGCTGGACAAGCTCTTCCTACTGGATCAGCTCCCTCCCCCTGCTCCCTCCGCCTGCCCTCAGACCCTCCTGTTCCAGGCCGAGGCTGCAGGCTGGAGAAGTACATTCGGACAGAAGTGGCCTTTCATCCCTGTCTTCTCCTTAGTTGCCAACGTGGTGACTCCCGACTGTTATATCTGGGGGACTCCTGAGTCCCTGCTTCTCATCTCCTTGCCCTGACTTTGTAAATGGTTCCTTCCCAGACTGGGTTCATGCTCCCACAGAAAGCCCAGCCCAGTCTGGCCCTGACTGTCGTGTAACAATTTGCATCTCTGAACTTGGCTTTGGGTCCCAGGACCTGGTTGTCCTCTGGGCCCCTGAACTTTGCCAGCTGCTGCCAACCCCACATTGACTTGAGGGTCAGTGTCATGACCATGGACCAGCTCCTGATGCTCCTTGTCTGCAAATTAAATCCGAGAAGCCTCTTCTGCAGGAGTCCCGGCTGGTTCTTCGTGTTGTACCTGGCACCTCGTAAGTTCTAACTATCATCTTCACGACATTTGACCTGGAAACCCGCTCCTAGGTGTGGCCCCAGAGAGGCTGTGCTTCCCGGGAAACAGGCCACAGATGCACGTGGGAGTATTTTTTGTAAGAGAAAAAAACCCTGGAAATAATAACCTATTATACATGTCCCTTCACGTAGAAAGGATGAATTTTGGCTGTGAAATAATAGGCAGCAGTGAAAAACGTAACTGCAGCTAAGCTCACCAAAGGACGCATTAAAAATACAGTGAGGCTGGGCGTGGTGGTTCACACCTGTAGCCCCAGCACTTTGGGAAGCTGAGGCAGGAGGATTGCTTGAGCCCAGGAGTTTGAGACCAGTGTGGGTAATGAGGCGAAACCTGTCACTACAAAACTTTTTAAAAAATTAGCCTGGTGTAGTGGCTCATGCCTGGTGGTCCCGGCTACTCGGGAGGCTGAGGTGGGAGGATTGCTTGAACCTGGGAGGTGGAGGTTGCAGTGAGCCACGGTGGTGCCGCTGTACTCCAGCCCAGGCAACATCATGAGGCCCTGCCTCAAAAAAACACACAAAAAAATGAAAACAAAAACAAAGTTAAAATCTTAATAAAACTATTAACTCTCCAGAGCTTAGCTAACAGCCTGCTGCTGACTGAAAGACTTACCAATAAAGAACATTCAGTCAGCGCATTTTGTGTATTATATGCATTATATACTATATTCTTACCATAAAGTAAGCTAGAGAAAAGACAATGTTACTAAGAACGCCATAAGCAAGAGAGAATTTACTCTTCACTAAGGGAAGTGGGTCATCGTGCCGGTCTCATCCTCGTCTTCGTGTTGAGTAGGCTGCAGAGGAGGAGGAGGAGGAGGAGGAGGAGGAAGGGCTGCTGCCTTCGTTGTCTCTGGGGTGACAGAGGGAGAGGAACGTCCAGCTCGGAGTGGGCCTGTGTAGCCGCAGCCCATGTGGTTCATGGGTCAACAGGATTTATTTAGAAATGTGGCCGGGCGCGGTGGCTCACGCCTGTCATCCCAGCACTTTGGGACCAAGGCCGAGGCGGGCGGATCACGAGGTCAGGAGATCGAGACCATCCTGGCTAACGCGGTGAAACCCCGTCGCTACTAAAAATACAAAAAACTAGCCGGGCGCGGTGGCGGGCGCCTGTAGTCCCAGCTACTCGGGAGGCTGAGGCGGGAGAATGGCGTGAACCCGGGAGGCGGAGCTTGCAATGAGCTGAGATCCGGCCACTGCACTCCAGCCTGGGCGACAGAGCGAGACTCCGTCTCAAAGAAAAAAAAAAAAAAGCATACATATGTGGTTTTTTTAAACTAGAAAAGCAAGAGCTTGCTTAATACAAAATTCCAGTTGGTGGTTACCACTGAGAAGGGAGGGTGGGTTACGGGAGCTGCTCAGATCCGGCACCATTTTATTTCCTGATAAACTCACAGGTATTTACTCGAATATGATTCTTTGAAATGTCTGTATGAAATACACTTTTGTAGGTTTGCTGGCTTTCACGGGCATACACCCAAAAGATGAGAGGAGGTCACTAAAATCAGGCAAAAAATAAGAAGCTTGAACCAGTGATACGGAGAGAGACCTGTAAGATCTCCCCGAATGCAGGGAAAAGCCAAAGAGCTGAACGTGGTCAGGAGGCAGCGATGGCTCTGCAAGACGGAGAAAGCAGCGGAATCCAGAACTAGAGGCTTTCCCTGAGAGGAAACAAGGCCTGTTGGATATGAGGTGCTGATCAAATACGTAATTGGAAAAGTGTCCCCAGATGTCGCCCCCACGCAGCGCCACCCTCGAACCCCGCTGAGGAGGGCTCGGCCCCGACAGGGTTTCTCTTTGGCTTGGGAGCGTGTTTCTGAGGCTGTGTTTAAACACAGGCATATTTGTTGTCCTGGGAATTGAATAAAAATCATGAAGCTCCTCTGAAAAGACCTGGTTCGGTCTAACTGGCCGGCCCCATTTTCTGCCTCCGGCCCCTATTCATTTCCCTTGTGCAGCCCACTCCACCCGGCACAGGGCACGGCTTCACAGCCAAACACCGTGGTACAGGCCTGCCCTCTCTCAAGCCGGTGGCAGAGCAGCCTCAGTACCCGGGCTCGAAAGGATTCCATGCTGCGTGCCGGCTGAATGTGAGGGGAGTGCGTGCCAAATGTTGACCACACGAGTCTTTAAGAGCAGCAGATGAAAGTGTCATTGGCCTCCGTGGATTTGCTGAGCTTCCAAGAGCATCTGGACAAAGGGAGAAGACGGTCTGCAGGACCAGAGAGCAGACAGGGGCTCCCGTTCTCAGCAGCTCCTAGGGACCTTTCCTCATCACAGGTGACGTGAGAGACGATACAAAGGCCATGGGGTGTCCGTGGGGCACAGACCCCGAGGCTGGGCTACAAGGTGGGGTGAGGCCAGATGTGAAGCTTGGCAGCCTGTCGCGAAGTTCTCCCTGATCCAGGGCCGCGCAGCCCCACAGCCATCGGGAGCCAGCGCTGGGCGACACCTCCCTCTGTGGCTGGCAAGTGCTCGTCACTGGTAATTGTGTAGAAGCCGCGCAGAAGCCAGCCCCTCGCCAGGGGTTAATGGAAGCCAAAGCATTTCCTCTAGTTCTGAAATAATCTAGCCGAGGTGTTTAAATCATCTGTCAAGTAAACAGCGCCCTCGGAAATCTGTTTCTCACTCCCGTTTTTCCTTTCTACTGTGCTGGCAATTGCCTGCCTCCCAGACTGACCTGGTTGCTCAAAAACCCACTTGAAATGAAGAGGAAACTCAGGCTCTGGAGAAAGCTGTGCTCTTCTAGGCTGAGTGGGGAGCTTTGCTGCTCCAGGGGGGATTTGGAAGAAAGGGCAGGTGCAGGTGCCTGCTCTGTCTTTCCTGGGGTGTGAATTCCAGCCCATCTCCTGGTGAGGGCCCTCCAAGTGGGTACAGGGGAGCCAGCCAGTGGCGGGGGGGGGCGGTGGGGGGGGGCAGCGGACTTTCCAGGCAGGATGAATTTGATGAATCCGTGCACTCCCACCGGGGTTGGGGGAAGCACAGTGATGCTGGGGGCTTTCTCCCTGGCTCACCAGCATGCACGCAGGTGGACACACACACACCCCACAGGGGCCTTAACGTGTCATCTTTTAAAACACAAATACATGAATCCTCCTGGAAGAGGGGTCTCACTTCGCTTTGAGCTCACACCTCAATTAGGAATGAGTTAGCACTTTAGAAGGGATTGGACCAGATGGATGCCCGGGTGGGGAGAGAGGCAGGAGGAAGAGGCTGCCCACAGCTCTGCCCAGCTGTCCTGGTGCGGCACAGACCCTCTTGGGGGCTTGGATCCCTTCCTTGTGCTTTGCGCCCTCACGCTGAACATCTGCCGCGAGCAGAGGCTCACCCTGGGCTGGAAGTCAGCGGAGCCCTCCCAGAACAGAAGAACCCAAAGGCAAGGAATAAACACCCATGCAGGAGAGAAGACAGCCCACTGTGGATCTGTGCCCCCGGCCTCCCGTCTGCAAGACCATTGGATTTTGCTTCCTTAGCTCGATCTTAGAACTGTTCAGGAGATGCTTAATAAATGTGATTTGGATGAATTAATATCCACTGACTCCCTCTTCAGATGCTGTTTGTGTCATTTCCCGAGGTCAGGGAAGGAAATAATGAGGAAGGAGTTACCCTAAACTTGATTCCTACTGAACAGAAAAGGACAACAAGGAGAAATTATAAACAGAGCCCAAGAGAGGGAAGAGGGAAGGAAGGAATAAAAGAAAAAACCGTCAGCAGATCAAGTATTTCAGGATGACAAAGCTGTTTCCTAGTTTTAATTCTGCTGGTTGTCTTAACTGGATATGTGTATGCATATAAATAACTTGAATATTCAAAGCTATACTTATCTAATCACTTATATTACAATAGACAAAATAACTCTTGGCCAGGCACCTGTAATCCCAGCACTTTGAGAGGCCAAGGTGGGAGGATCGTTGGAGTCTAGGAGTCCAAGACCAACCTGGGCAAAATGGTGAAATCTCATCTCTCTTTAAAGAAATTACAAAAAAAATTAGTTTGGCATGGTGGCACACGCCTGCAGTCCTGGCTACTCGGGAGGCCTAGGTGGGAGGATCGATTGAGCCTCGGAGGTGGAGGTTGCAGTGAGCCGAGGCTGCACCACCACGTTCCTGCCTGGGTGACAGAGCAAGGCCGTGCCTCGAAGAAAAAAAAAAAGTCTCTTCCCTCTTCTTATAAAGTGTGAGGAACCCAAAGTGTTTATTTCCAGCTACTTTTTGGGTTTTATTGAGACAATCTGGAACTTTGGGTCAGATTTGTTTTGTTAACTGATTCTTTTATATCTACTTTCAAAGCATAATTTCTTTCAGATTTTCATGTTTTGTAGTTATGGGTACATCAGTAATTTAGGCTGAATTTTGTCTTTCGTTGACCACCATGAATTCTTGGGTACCACGAGTTCCCCATTCCCGAGATTTTTATTTTACTTCGTCCGCTGGTCACCTGAGCTGTGATACACCTGTAAGCAGGTGCTTGGGGAAGAATGGCTGCACCGCTGTGTTCCGTTTTTCCCGATACCAGTCACAGGTGGAAGCGTCGTCCTCCACCCTTAGAAGAGCAAATGCTGACCTCTTTCTGCGTTGGTCCCGCGTGGTCCCAGATGCGTCCAACAGGCCTTGTGATGTGCTTCGTGCACTCCTCACACCGATCAGCGGAAAACCACCGTGCAGTGGTCACACACACGCTGCGGATTCCGAGTCCCCATCCAGCGTGCACAGCTCGGAAGGGTAATCCTGCTGTCAGCCAGAACTTTGAGGTAGGCTGGCTCTATTTGGTTTTGAGTGACAGATGGCATTTCCAGTAGAAAACACTGCTAGAAACAAGTATGTATGTTACCTCAGCACACCTCACGTCAGCTGGGCTTGTTCAGTATTGGTGTGGGTCCAAGGCTCTTGGAGAGTCCAGCTTGTCGCATGTGGCCAAAACTGTGGCTTTGAAACCTGATCAGAGATCACCACCCAGCCGTCTTGGAAAGTAGCGTTGTGTCCACTAACAGCACGATACCCCCAGGCCCTTGTTTCCTGCTGGACCCAGCTCTGCCTGCCCCTCTGCAGTGAAACTTTGGTTCCCCTTGAAAACCTGACGAGGTGCCCGCGGCCAAAAATCTGACTCTGAGTGGTTAGGTGGGGGCAGTGATGTGCCAGAAGGAACTTGGCCTTCTTCAGGGACAGAAGTGTCGGTGTGTTCCCAACTTACACTGATGTTCTCAAACTAACCATAACCTCACAAAGTCTCTTCCATGGCAGAAAATTTTACTTACTATGTTCCTTTCCTTTCCTGAGCTACCAGCTTTTCTCCCTTAAGCTGCATCCGGACTCAGGATACCAGCCATAGACTGTGCCGGCTCCCCACGAGTCGACCTGCCGTGCAGACTGAGGATTTAATAATATCAACAAACAGTTACCAATCTGTTACATTTTAATTTTAATCAAAGTAACACATCATATGGTTTTAAAAAATCAAATTGTTCAGAAGAGCTAACGCTGGGGAACGGCAGTCGCCCGGCAGGTTCCTTGCCAGCACGTCACCCGCTGCTGCCTGTTCGTCCACGTGCCGGTTCCTGCCGTGCCTTTCTTGATTTACCAACTTGGGAGACTCTCTATTGACTCCTGGCCATGCAAGGTGAGGAGCTGGCTAGTTTGGACTGCTCTGCTTCCCGTCTCTCCCCTGATGTTGATCATTTTGTTATGACTTTCAGCTCTTTAATTTTGTGACTTTGTATAATATTCTCCTTTGTCGTCTTCCATCAGCTTTGGTACCCTGGACTCCCTCTGTGTGAGCTGTGGGTATGGAGGCCTCCTCTTCCTCCCCCACACCCACCTCCCTCCTTGTCTAGTTGGTATCTTTACTTGTAGATTGCCAGCATTTACATTTAGATTCTGTTCTTTGCTATGATTAATTCTTCCATGCTTTATGATTTGTGCCCGGGTCTTCGGGCAGGTGATGGAGTGATGACACCAAGAGGCTAATGTCATCGAAAGAATTTGTTGCTCACAGTTCCCGAGAAGAGGGGACCACCTCGTCGGGCAGGGCCACGTGGGAAGCACCAGAGCCAGTCGTGGGCAGGGGAGAGGGGAGAGCATGTCCACAGCCTTTACTGGGGCTCCTGCGGGGACAGCAAGGTGGGGCCGGTCTGAATAACCCCGCGGGCTTTGTGGCACAGGGGCTGTCCCTTGTTTTCTGGTCCCTGGCTCTGCATTGATTTAGGGCAGGGGAAATATTGACCTGGTGTGTGGGTGTTAGATAAAGGAGATGGCTCGGGGCGTGGACTTGGGATTCGTTTGATGGTTTGTCGCGTGACTTTTGCACACCCACAAAAGCTGGGTCACAGGGAGGATGTAAACAGCTTGGCCGGGCTGGCCTCGAATTCCTGGCCTCAAGTGATCCTCCCACCTCAGCCTCCCAGAGGGTTGGGATTATGAGCGTGAGCCGCTGCACCTGGCTGGGATTTACATTGTAAAAAAATTACTTTGTAGACCAGGCACGCTGGCTCACGCCTGTAATCCCAGCACTTTGGGAGGCCGAAGTGGGCTGATCATGAGGTCAGGAGTTCAAGACCAGACTGGCCAACATGGTAAAACCCCGTCTCTACTAAAAATACAAAAATTAACCGGCGTGGTGGCGGCACCTGTAATCCCAGTTACTCGGGAGGCTGAGGCAGGAGAATCACTTGAACCTGGGAGGTGGAGCTTGCAGTGAGCCAAGATCACACCACTGCACTCCAGCCTGGGCGACAGAGCAAGACTCCGTCTCAAAAAAAAAAAAAAAAAAAAAAAGTAAGCATTAAACATCTTAGGCTCAAACGTATGTGAGGATCACATTTTTATAATGACCTTGACCCCTAGACCACCCCGAGGAGAATGTTCCCACTATTCCGAGCAAACATTCCTTTTCAACTCTGAATTTCTCCAACCCTGTCACATTTTAATTTACCCAGTATTTGGGCCATGATGTTCTGGTGTAACTTTTAGTTTTTCCTGGAGTTTTTATTGACTGTGTTTCTTATTGACAACAGAATAATGAAACTTTACATCCTCTTTTATGCAGTTTTTTATTTTACCATCTATTGTGTGGAGCCTTCTGTTTTCCTGTGAGATCCCCTCCAGGCCCCGGAGTAGTTCCCGATTGCTGCCAGGAACTTCCCCTCAGCTCACCTTTTGAGGCGGAGACCGTTTCCAGGATCCTACGTTTTCCTCTTTCTTGTTTTTCACTGGTGTTTTTCTGGAACCCGTCCTTAAGTACTTCTTAAAAGGAGTGTGTGAGAGGGAAACTCAGCGTCCTTGCCAGTTTAAAAATGCCGGTATTCTGCCCTCCCATTGGGTTGATAGAATTCCAGATCCAGAGTCTTTCGGCAGCCACTGTTCCAGCGGCAGGTCTAAAGCGATTCTGAGCCTGCTTTCCTTGTAGGTGGCCTGTCTCTTCCCCGTTAGTCAACTCGAGCCACCGTAACGACGTACCACGGACTGAGCGGCGCAAACCGCGGGAATTTGCTTCTCACCGCCCTGGGGAGGGGGAAGATCAAGGGGGCTGTTTCAGATCCCTGGTGACTTCGGATCCCTGGTGAGGGCTCTCTTTCTGGCTTGCAAGTGGCTGTGTTCCCGCTGTGCCCTCACAAGGCAGAGAGAGAGAAGACGCACATCCTCCTGGCGTCTGTCTCTTCATAAGGGCGGCAGTCACCCTCATGGCCTCATCTAAACCTAATTCCCTTCCCCAGGCCCATCGCCACTCACCAGCACGTGAGGGTTGGAGCTTTGACATGTGGATTTGGGGTACACAGTTCAGCCCCCTGCACCCCCGAAGAGCCTGTGCTTCTCCTAAGTAGCCTGAGTTACTGAAGCCTTGCAATTTGGATGTGTGTTCAGTTGACTATTTGTTGGGTATCTGCCGTGCGCTGGCACCTGCCGGGCTCCCACTGTCATGGAGCTTTCCCTGCAGCAGGAAACAGACACAGAAACAGGTGCTCCTAGCCCAGGGTGTGTGTGTAGCAGTGGAGACATGCAAGATTCTGTCTGTGGAAGCTTCTGGATAAAAGTGATTTCCCAGAGGCTGGAGATGAGCTAGTCCAGGGAAGCGAGAAGTAACAACGTCTTCAAGAGGAGAGCTTAGTGTGGTCAAGGGAGTGAGAGCAGGTGTGCCTGGCGATGGGGTAGGGGGGTGAGAGGTGAGGCTGAGAGGGAGGCCGGGTCCTGGGGCGTTGTTGGCCTGCTGTGGAGTTTAACTTGCCTGTTACGGTTCCTGGGAGGCCAGCATTGTGAGTGTGTGTTCAGGTAACGGGGGAGGGAGGGGTACTGCCTCTGCTCTGCCCGAGAGGGTTGGCCTTGAAGAGATCTTTCACCGCAGTATAAACGGGAAGACCGCTGTGTCACAGGTCGTTTCCCGTGGTTCTCCAAGACTGGTTCAGTCTGGAGCTTGTTAGGCAGACAGAGCACAGTCTACCTCGAAGGCAAGGTCTCCCCTCTGTCCCCCGGAGACAGTACCTTTGCTTGCCCTTCGTTGTCCATGTGGCCAGTCAGTAACAAAGCAGGCTCCTCACTGGGTCCCGGGAATCCGGAGATGGCTCAGGCACGGCCCTGCCCTTGAAGAGCTCACAGCCTCCTGCTCAGGAAGGTAGGTGAGTCAGCTCCAGCCCGGGCGTGGCGTGCTGTGCCAGTGGGACCACATGGCCTCCAGGAGTGTGGCAGAGGGACCCTGATTCTGCACGAAGGGGTACCCACTGAAGGCCTCCAGGGGAAGCGCGGCTGCCTGTTAGAGATGCCGATGAAAGGCACTCCAGGGGAAAGGAACAGCAGGTGCACAGGCCACAGACCGTCCCCTGCTCTGACCCGTGGGGCTGGGGCACAGGTTGGACCCCGGGGCCAGTGGATAGGCTCGCCTGAGCTCAAGCCAGGTGCACTCTCAGGGTGGCGTGGGAGAAGGAGTAACACATGGAAGGGGTGGAGCAATGGAAAGAGAGGGGTCTTCAGGCTCCCCCTGCCCTACCCTCTCGGGTGGCAGGTCCGTGAGACTCTTCTTTCCAGCGCCAGCCTGACAATTACCACCTTCTCCAGCCACAACCGTTTAGGAAATGCTAGCGATTAGCCATTGTTATGGTAATTAAAATTCCCTGGGAACAGCTGGGCGAATATCCATTCGTATCTGCAGTCAGATTGGCCGTGAGCTGAAACGGTGATGCACACCCCCGAGCAGGGAGAGCAGCAGCACCAGGAGCATTTACTGCTGCCGGACGCCCCAGCCACTGCCATGGCGGCTGTAGGTCTTTTCTCATTAAATGGCATTTTCAAGGCTGGCTGCTTTGCCGGCCTTATCACAGCAAACCACACGTGGGGAGCCGAGTGGGGTTTTGCAGAATTGCTCGGCTTCTCCAGAAAGGATTTTCAATCTGGGGGATGGCCTGGGGTGGGGTGGGGGTTAATTCCCTCAAGGGCTTTTCCTGCCACTGTTCCCTGTGGGGAGCGGGCTGGGGAGGGGCAGGTGCGGATGCCAGACAGCGGGTGATGGGCCCAGCTGCACAGAGCAGAAGTCACGTGATTAAGGCTCCCGTGGTGTGTTTTTCAGAGTGGGGGCGGGCCGCGAGGAGAGAGAAGGCCTGTGGGTTTGCATAGATTGGCCTGGCGGGGGGGTTGCAGCTCAGAGCTCAGCCCAGCTGGGGTCGTTTGCACCTCACCTCACCAGACCTCTCCCACGCGGAAGGCATTTTCCAAAATACTGACAGTGTGTTTTGTGCACGTCCGCGCGGGTGCACCTCCCGTACTGGCTGATACACCTGTGTGCTCCGGTCCCCGATGCTAGGACTTAGGAACTGCTGCTCCTCATGCTGGTCCAGATCACCGGCCACGCTGGGTGGTCAGGGTGAGTCCTCAGACCTTCCCCCTGGACTACACGACAGCACGAGAGAGTCGGAGCAGAGGCCCCGTTACGGTGGACTCAGGGAATGGCTGATCCGTCGGGTGCTCGAGGCTGATCCGTCGGGTGCTCGTGGCTGATCCGTCGGGTGCTCAGGGACCTGCCCACAGATCCCCAGGGAGGAATGTGGCCTGCCCGGCCTGTGGGGTCCTTGCCCCTGCTGGGCGTAAATATCAGGGTGAATTGTACGCAGTCGATGGGCTTTTTTTATAGTTCAAAAATGATTGACTTAGCCGGCCGTGGTGGCGTGTTCCTGTGGTCTGAGCTACACGGGAGGCTGAGGTGGGAGGATTCCCTGAGCCCAGAGTGTCAAGGCTGCAGTGAGCCATGATTGTGCCACTGCACTCCAGCCTGGGCAATAGAGTGAGACCCTGTCTCAAAAAAAAAAAAAAAAAGGTTGACTACCCCCAAATGGCTGAGCACCAATGGCAGTTCAGCCTGATGCTTGGGGTCGTATGATCTTTATCCGTCTTCCAAAAGAACTTCGCTGAGCAGCGATTTTCGAGTGGGGATGGGAGACAGACTGTTGCAGCAGGAGGCAAGGCTGAGGCACGGGCTGGGGGCTCGGATATGCCAGGGGAGGCCAGGCAGCTAGGGAGGAGAGGCTGGGAGCACCCTGGGCAGTCAAGGAGGCTCACTGGGCTTTCCTCTCCACCAGCACACCCCCTCAAGCCCTTCCTCTTTATCCCTCTTTTAATCTGAAATAGGAAGTCCATTTGATTAATTACAGGAGCTTGGGTGAAACCCCCAGGCCTCTTCCCCAGGAAGGTGGCAGACTGTAGGTTGAGACATGTTGCAGCAAACGACGCACAGCTGCCAACACAGCCATTCAGCGAGCGTTTACTGAACACCTACGATGTGTCAGGCGTGTGCTAGGAGCTTGAAGACGGTGGTGAGCAAGACGGCTGTGATGCTTCCTCCTGCTTGATGGGGCCTGGTGGGGGGACAGATGACAACAGAAGGACCAGCCAACAGGTGGAAGCATCCCACGCACCTATCAACAGATGACAAAATGTGATCTATCCGTGCAGGGGAATGTTGCTCAGTCTCGGGAAGGAAGGACATTCTGATATAGGCTCCCGCATGCGTGAACCCTGAAGAAGTGATGCCGAGTGAAATAAGCAGCAAAAAAGGACAGACACCATGCAGCTCTCCTTATAGGACATGCATAGAGTAGTCATATTCCTAGGGACAGACAAGGACAGACACTGTGCAGCTCGCCTTATAGGACGAACATAGAATAGTCATATTCCTAGGGTTAGACAGCAGACTGGGGTGGCCAGGCCCAGGGCAGCAGAGAGCTACTGCTTAGTGGTTACAGAGTTTCAGTTTTGCAAGATGAAGAGTTCTGGAGACGGATTGCACTTAGGGTGATACATTTTATGTTATGAATATTTTAACACAATGAAAACATTTAAAATCTTTTTAAAAGGACCATGCACACCCAGAGGCCAAACCCGTGGTCCATGGCTACAAAGGAGAAGCCCAGAAGGCCGTGAGGTGAGGACACGCTGGCACTGATGAGGTTACAGGAGGTTACAGTGTGCGGGAATGCAGCTCTGGGGCTTCTTAGTCTCTTCCCCTGACGCCTCACAACAGAGATGGCTCGGCCACATTGCCACGTCACCCTGAGCATCAACCTGCCAGCTCCCCATTAAACAGCCTTGACTGGCTGGGCGTGAGGTGGGGGCAGCGCCCTCCGCCCCGAGGCCTGTCCTAGAGGTGGTAGGGCAGCTCCATTGTTCGCCCTGCGCCCGTCACTCCGGTGACCTCACGTCCTGACGGACACCTCGCCCCAGGCCCACCATGGTTCCGTGGGAAACGTCCCCCATCGGGGTCCACAGAGGAGGCCTTGGATTCCGCCAGGGAGCGTACGCTGAGGTCCCCACCCTGAAAACACTCACTGGGGCCTCCTGGGAATGTGGCGTTTCCTCCTGGAGGGTGGCCTGACCGTGTCATCATCTGAACACACACAGTTCTCGACCCTGCCATCCCGCTCTGTGGAACACAGGCTGAGTATCATTAATCAGAAAAGCCAAGGCTGAAATGCTCCAAAATCTAAAACTCTTTGAGTGTATGATGCTTCAAGAAATGCTCATTGGAGTATTTCAGATTTCGGATGCTGAACTGGTTAAGTATGATGCAATTATTCTAAAATTCGAAAAAAGTCAAAATCAGAAGCACTTCTGTCCCAAGCATTTTGTAAAAGGGCAAAATCATCCCGCATTTCCTAAGGGCAATGACCGAAAACTGGCCCGATGCGGTGGGTACAGGCTGACGGCCGCGGTGGGTACGGGTGATGGCAGCGGTGGGTATGGGTGAGGGATACGGTGGGTATGGGGTGACGGCTGTGGTGGGTACTGGGTGACGGCCGCGGTGGGTACGGGTGAGGGACGCGGTGGGTACGGGTGAGGGACGCGGTGGGTACGGGTGAGGGATGTGGTGGGTATGGGGTGAGGGATGCGGTGGGTATGGGGTGAGGGATGCGGTGGGTACGGGTGAGGGATACGGTGGGTACGGGGTGAGGGATGCGGTGGGTACGGGGTGAGGGATGCGGTGGGTACGGGGTGAGGGATGCGGTGGGTACGGGTGAGGGACGCGGTGGGTACGGGGTGACGGCCGCGGTGGGTATGGGGTGAGGAATGAGATTGGAAACACAGGTCCCTCGGTGGGGCGCTGGATTAATTAAGTTTAATAAATTCAAGCTGTGGAACAATTAGAAATGATGATGGAGAAATTATGAATCCGGAGCGACGGCGTGATGTGTAGTCAGGTGTTGAGGGGCGGGAGCAGGTGGCATATACATTAGCCCAGTTTTCAAACAAACAAACAAACAGTTTGCCCAGCCAGGGTGTCAGGAAATTCCCACCGCCACACTCCGCAGGGCTGTCTGTGGGCAGTGGTGTAATAGGTGGCCTAGTTTCATTTTGCTTTTTTGTTATTGTGCTCATTTTGTGTGCTAGGTATGTATTTTTCAGGAAGATAAAAAAAGGGAGAGGCTCATGCTTGTAATCCCAGCACTTTGGGAGGCTGAGGTGGGCAGATGGCTTGAGCCCAGGAGTTTGAGACCAGCCTGGGCAGCATGGTGAAACCCCATCTCTACAAACAATACAAAGTTAGCTGGGTGTGTTGGCGCGCACCACCTACAGTCCCAGCTCCTCAGGAGGGTGAGGTGGGAGGATCACCTGAGCCTGGGGGCGGGGAAGGCTGCGGCGAGCCGATCGCACCACTGCACTCCAGCCTGGGTGACAGAGCGAGACCCGGTCTCAAAATAAAAATAAAAATAAAAAAGAGAAAGCTTCCGTGGCGGGTGGGGGAGACGGTGTGGTGTGCGGTTCAAAGCCTGTACAGGCCTTGCCGTCCACAGATGGCTCTTAAAGGCTTGCTTCATTGGTGTCCCCTGGCCCAGCCCACGGCGGAGGACAGGGGGACGGCGCGCTCAGGGCAGGATGGGCGCAGGGGGGCGGCGCGCTCAGGGCAGGATTGGCAGAGCCTTTGCTCATCAGTGGGAGGCTCAGCGAGCCCTTTGCCGGCACCCGTGGCCCCCGTGACCTCTCGGACTTGGGCACCTGCTCTAATGAGCCTCGCAGGAGCTCTCCAGAGACGGGGTGGCCTTGGTGGCTGCTGTGTGTTTGCTTCTTCCTCCTGTCGGGCAGTCCCCTCCGCTCTGGGGTCCTGCCTGTAGGACACTAAGAGTTCACACTGACGTCCGACCCACTGAGGATTTATTCATCTGTAGTTTAGTGAGCATCTGCTTTGCATCTGTAAACTGTTGGGTGAGACTCTGGGGCCTTCCGTGTGGAGTAGAGGCCCATGGAATGGTGTGCTGGTCTTGGGGAAATTGCTGAACTTGTTGGAGCCTCAGTTTCCCCACCTGAAAAGTGGAGATAATAACCAAGCTTCTTTGAACCCTGTAATCACCACATGCTTCTGGGAATGGGGGAGGAGACTGGCTACTTTCGCACTTTGTGGATTTTTAGGCCACGTGCCTTCGTTACCCATTCGGATAAATATGTGTTGTAGGAAGGATTCGAGATATCAGAAAGAGTTTTCCAAAGCGGGTGCCACGAAGCATCCATCCCACCAGACAGGCTCAGGCCGTTCAACAACCACACAAAAGCAGGCCCTTCGCACAGCGTGGCTGGGAAGGCCAGTGAGGGATTCACGCCAGGGACCTCGTCTGGACTTGGCCGTCCGTGCCTGGTACTCTGAGCAGAAGGAGGTGCCCACAGCCTACTTGGCGGTGCAGACGCACATCACTCTATGAGTGGACGGTCAGTGCTGCTCAGTTAGGTGCGGAGTCTATGCAGACCCATTACTACGGTAGAGTTTCTCTAGGAACCATCCGGGCAGATTTTGGGTAGAGAGCACGGTGTGTTCTTTTGCCCCTGGGATGACCCTGTGCACCTGAGCTTAGTAAAGGCTCTGAGAAGTCCTGCAGCGGTGGAGCCCAGTCAAGGCTCTGAGAAGTCCCGCAGCGGTGGAGCCTAATAAAGGCTCTGAGAGGTCCCGCAGCGGTGGAGCCCAGTCAAGGCTCTGAGAAGTCCCGCAGCGGTGGAGCCTAATAAAGGCTCTGAGAGTTCCCGCAGCGGTGGAGCCTAATAAAGGCTCTGAGGGTTCCCGCAGCGGTGGAGCCTAGTAAAGGCTCTGAGAGTTCCTGCAGCGGTGGAGCCTAATAAAGGCTCTGAGAGTTCCCGCAGCGGTGGAGCCTAGTAAAGGCTCTGAGAGTTCCCGCAGCCGTGGAGCCTAGTAAAGGCTCTGAGAAGTCCCGCAGCGGTGGAGCCTAATAAAGGCTCTGAGAGTTCCCGCAGCGGTGGAGCCTAATAAAGGCTCTGAGGGTTCCCGCAGCGGTGGAGCCTAGTAAAGGCTCTGAGAGTTCCCGCAGCGGTGGAGCCTAGTAAAGGCTCTGAGAAGTCCTGCAGTGATGGAGCTTGGTTTAACCTAGTACTTTTCAAGTGTATGTGATTAGAAAACTTTTTTGGTTTTTTTTGGCCTGGCTCTTGTTAATATCCCATAGTATTAATGTGCAGAGGAAGTTTGGGGGGTGGGAAGCAATGTCTCAGAATCAGGTGGACTCTGGTCTTCTGGTTTTAAAGTCTTCTAGTAGGGAATTGACCCACCCGTGATAAAGCTGTTTGTGTTTGCCAGGTGGGAGGAGGGGGTGGCAGTGGTGCCCATGGGCCTCTCCTCTGTGGAGAGGCTGCTCTGTGCCTGGCACTGACCCTTGAGGCTTCATGGTTATTCTTGGGCCTGATCCTCAAGTCCTCTCTGTGAGATAAGCCTTGCTCCTGTGTTTGCCTAACGATGAAGAAACCGAGGGCCAGGGAGGTCAGTGTTTCCAAATCACACCGGTGCTGGGCGCCGGACCCCGGATCCAAATTCAGGACGTCAGCTCGGAACCTTGGCCTGCCCTTCTCTGAGAAGGGTCATGTCAGTTGAGGTTTTTGCAAAGTGTTCGTTTACAGGCTCCCACGCCTCCTGACTAAATACCCTGAATTTATGTCCTTCATCAGAAAAGAGACTACACAGCATGTGGTGCTTTCTGAAGGAGGCATTAAAAATTTAGGGACCTTAACTCAGTGGCTGCTCTGAATTCCAATCAGTGGCTCCCTCTGAGACGCAGACCTTTCTGCTCCTGTGGGAGAGGCTGTCCCATCTGAGAAGCCTCAGAGAAGAGCTTCCAAGGGCTGTGATGTGGCCCAGCCTGGCTCTCCCTCCAGCCTCTGTTGGTCCCCCCTGGAGCCCTGAGCAGAAGGGACAGGAAGGAGGCAGGCGGGTGGCATCTTGTGAACACCTTCTGGGTGCCGTTTGCTCTGCTGAGCACTTCCAACTTTCTCAGAAGCTATCACATTTAATCAATTTAATCAATAAGGAAACTTAGGCTCAGAGAGGTTAAGTAACTCTCTCAAAGCCACACAGCGAGTGTGGAAGCTGCCATTGATCCAGCCTTGCTTCCGGGGACAGCAGGAGTGGGGAGCCTGGGTGTCCAAGCCGGGGGTGGTGGAGGAACAGAGGGACCCCTCAGAGCCCAAGGGGTTGTGCGTCCCAGACCAGAGCACCTCCCGCCCTTTGAGTTCAGGGTGGGCATCCCTGGATTCCTGGGGCTCTGCCCGCCTTTGGGGATTCTGGCCAGGTTTAGGGTGACTCCTCAACACTTCCCAGGGCAGTGATAAAGGGATGCTTTGCACCTGCTTGGGCCCTGGCGGGCACCCTCTGACCCATCTGGCTCTCGGAGTTCCTGGGGGACCACATGCGGTCAAGAGGGGCTCCTGGGAGGCTCAGGACCCAAGGAGGATGGAACTGAGGCAGGAAAGAGGGTGGAAAGTCAGTGGCTGTGCCCTGGGGGCAGCCCGAACAAGCCTGGAGCTTTGTGGCCACTTCTGAGCCCCTCTCCCAAGAGACGGTGACAAACACGGCGAGGGGGTGACTCGACGAGAGGGGACTTGGGACAGCTGAGGAACCGCGGGTGTTGTCCTTGAGAAGCTGGGGGTCTGGGCGTGGCATGAGGAGAGCTGAGGGCTGGGGAGGTGTCTGCAGGACCTCGCGGCTGGGAGGGTCCGTCCCATGCAGCCCTGTGCCTCGGGCCAGCAAGAGAAGGTGCCCGGGAGGTCAGCTGGCGGGAAGGAAGTGCCAGTCACTGGCAGATCTAGTGGAAACTCAGCAGTGCCTGGTGGCTTGTGGGCTTCCTGTCACTAGGGGTTTTCCAGCAGGAGCCGGACAGGCCTGGGGATGGGCAGGGGTCTGACTAGGCAATCTCTAGGATCCCGCGTTGTGGAGGAGACAGACGGCAACAGTGGTCAGTTTTCATAAACATTTCTCACATGCCGGGCCCGTACGGAGGTCCCTGCTCTGCAAGAGAGAAACAGGAGGACGTGGACTTGTCTTCAAAGCAAGCGTAGACCCAGGTGCCGTGGTCCCAGCTGCTGAGGAGGCTGAGGCAGGAGGACCGCGTGAGCCCAGGAGGTGGAGGCTGCGTCACTGCACTCCAGCCTGGGCAACAGAGCAAGTCCTCAACTCTAAAATAAGGGAGAGAAAGAGGTAGAGAAAGAAGGTTTGGGGAGTTCATGGGACTTAGCTCCTGGTTGTCCTGAGTCCTGGGAAGGTGAGTGACAGCGCAGCCCATCGGCCGGGGAGGGCAGAGCCAGCGCTCCCGCTCCCACGCTGCGCCTAGCTCTGCGCGTCCTGCCTCCCGTCGTCTGGGCGAGGAGCAGGAGGGGAGACTCCTCTGAGTCCTGTGCCCCAAGCAGCTCTCTCCCCCACGCAGGTCTGGAAGAGGTCGGGGGCCTGGTTCTACAAAGGGCTCCCCAAGTATATCTTGCCCCTGAAGACCCCTGGCCGAGCTGATGACCCCCACGTCCGACCTTTGCCGGTGGAACCCGCAGAGCGAGCGCCCAGAGGCTCCGAGACCGGCCGCATCTACACGTGGGCCCGAGGAAGAGGTAAGTCCCCTCTGCGTGTCTCCCAGGACAGCCTGTAACGTCTGGGTCGTCAGGCAGCCCGGCAGATCGCAGGCACAAGGCCAGTCCCCCGGACCCTCCATCCACGTGGCTCATTCTGGTGACGCGTCCCTCCTCATGCCTTCTCCCGAGTGAGCAGCGGGGACCTCCAGCCGGTGATGTTCGCTCTATGCAGGAGAGCGGCCGGAGGGCCCACGGGGGGCACCTTCACATACAAGTTCTGATCTGGGGGCGAGGGTGCCGTGAGCGGCGCTCTGCATCTTCACAGAAGTGGGATGTCAATTGAGGTTTTTTGCGAAGTATAAAACTTGCATCCTTCCCAGGCGGGCCCTCACCCTCTCTTCCTGGCACTTGTCTTGTGTCTCAGTAAGGGAGGACTCCTGGCTTCCTGGCCCTGATGAGGAAGGTGACTTTGTGCCCAGTGCCCCCGGGCGGGCGTTCTGGTGGCGGCACTAAGGTGCGTGTGTCCCAGGCGGCCTCCCCACTTGGCAATGATGGTGGCACCTGGTTGTGGGCCGCTCTCCACAGTTTTCATGACGCTTTGATGTTTGTGGTTTTATTTTCGAAGTTCCTGTCTCACAACAGGCTCGGAAGGTGGACAGGGTGGTTATTTAATGACTGCGTTTTATAGACGGGTGTACCTGTGGCTCAGAGGAGAGGAGGGACTCTCTCAGCAGGCGTATGGCCGAGCTGGGATCCAAGGGCAGGCTCTCGCCCTCTCTGGTGTCCGGGTCCTCTTGCTCTGAAGTGCTCACGTTTCAGCCGAATACTTGGAGTCTGAGGGTCTTAGATGAGACAGGCAGAGCGGGGACGGAGGCTCATTCGGATCATGGCTCATCTTGGAGGAATGGACCTGGGACAATAGACCTGGTGGCTGCTGCTCAGGGACTGTGGAACATCTTGGTCTTTGGTTGTGACCTGACGTCTGACCATCTTTATGTCATTCGGGCTTTTTTTCTTTGCTACAACAGTAATGCGTGTTTAGCACAAACATGTGAAAGTTGTCCAGCGACGTATGTAGAAGTACAAATCCCTCATCCCTGGACCTCCCAGGTAGATCGGCATCCGTGCCGTGGCGTGCAGCCTGCAGGCCGTTTGTCCTCAGCACCCCGGTGCCCTCGTAGCAGCCGCTCCTCGCTGGTCCTACCGGACGCCATGGACGCCTCTGCGGCTGTGAATTCAGCCCGCGACATCGCTGCCATGCACAGACTTTTGTGGGAACCGTGGGATGCAGTGCAGTGTAGACCGGGCAGGCGGCAGGTCCCTCAGGAGGAGGGGTGCAGGCCTGGCTGGGACACTGGCCTGAGGGGCACCATGGCCGCCCAGCCTGGAACTGAGTGTCCGATTGGCTGGGGAAGGGGCGTCCTCCACCTGGTGCCTCTGCCTGCCACCCTCGGAGCCCCGGCTTTCTCTGCTGAGCCCTGACGTTTGTCCACGTCCCGCAGACAGTGGGAGCAGAAGCTGGTGGACACCTGCGGGTTTAAAATGCTGCTTGGAGCCCGTAGAGCAGGGGAGGCTGAAGGCATGTGGGGCAGCTGCAGCCTACGCCCTCCTTCCAGAGCTGTCACCGCCCCGGCTGCTCCAAGTCAGGGCACACGCACACGGTCACACCTACATACACACATCCATATAGACACTCACACACCAAAAACACACACACATCCACATCCACACACCCTCACACCCACACACACACTGACATCCACATCCACACACCCTCACACCCACACACACACTGACATCCACATCCACACACCCTCACACCCACACACACACTGACATCCACATCCACACACCCTCACACCCACACACACACATCCACATCCACACACCCTCACACCCACACACACACTGACATCCACATCCACACACCCTCACACCCACACACACACATCCACATCCACACACCCTCACACCCACACACACACAAACATCCACATCCACACACCCTCACACCCACACACACACTGACATCCACATCCACACACCCTCACACCCACACACACACATCCACATCCACACACCCTCACACCTACACACACTGACATCCACATCCACACACCCTCACACCTACACACACACACATCCACATCCACACACCCTCACACCCACACACACACTGACATCCACATCCACACACCCTCACACCCACACACACACTGACATCCACATCCACACACCCCCTCACACCCACACACACACTGACATCCACATCCACACACCCTCACACACCCACACACACATATCCACATCCACATCCACACACCCTCACACCCACACACACTGACATCCACATCCACACACCCTCACACACCCACACACACACTGACATCCACATCCACACACCCTCACACCACACACACACACAAACATCCACATCCACACACCCTCACACCCCACACACACACTGACATCCACATCCACACACCCTCACACCCACACACACACACACACATCCACATCCACACACCCTCACACCCACACACACACAAACATCCACATCCACACACCCTCACACCCACACACACACTGACATCCACATCCACACACCCTCACACCCACACACACACTGACATCCACATCCACACACCCTCACACCCACACACACATATCCACATCCACATCCACACACCCTCACACCCACACACACTGACATCCACATCCACACACACCCTCACACCCACACACACACTGACATCCACATCCACACACCCTCACCCACACACACACACACACACATCCACACAACCCACACACCCTCACACCCACACACACACACACACACACATCCACATCCACACACCCTCACACACCCACACACACACACACATCCACATCCACACACCCTCACACACCACACACACACACACACATCCACATCCCACACATGCTCACACCCACACACACACACATCCACATCCACACACCCTCACACCCACACACACACACACATCCACATCCACACACCCTCACACCCACACCCACACACACACTGACATCCACATCCACACACCCTCACACCCACACACACACTGACATCCACATCCACACACCCTCACACCCACACACACACTGACATCCACATCCACACACCCTCACACCCACACACACACTGACATCCACATCCACACACCCTCACACCCACACACACACTGACATCCACATCCACACACGCTCACACCCACACACACACACATCCACATCCACACACCCTCACACCCACACACACACACACCCACATCCACACACCCTCACACCCACACACACACACACACATCCACATCCACACACCCTCACACCCACACACACACTGACATCCACATCCACACACCCTCACACCCACACACACACTGACATCCACATCCACACACGCTCGCTCACACCTACACACACACAAACATCCACATCCACACACCCTCACACCCACACACACACAAACATCCACATCCACACACCCTCACACCCACACACACTGACATCCACATCCACACACGCTCGCTCACACCTACACACACACAAATATCCACATCCACACACCCTCACACACACACACACAAACATCCACATCCACACACCCTCACACCCACACACACACAAACATCCACATCCACACACCCTCACACCTACACACACATCCACATGCACACACACTGACATCCACATCCACACACGCTCGCTCACACCCACACACACACACGCATCCACATCCACACATGCTCACACCTACACACACATCCACCTTCACACACGCTCACACCCCACACTGACATCCACATCCCCACACGCTCACACCTACATACACACATCCATATAGACACATACACACCCCACACACACACATACATCCACATCCACACACGCTCACACCTACACACACATCCACACATGCTCACACCTACACACACACCCACATGCACACACAAGCTCACACACTCGCACTCACACACACACATGCACACATTCACACGTGCGCACACATACTAGCTTTACACACACACTCCCATGCACATGAGCACGCCCTGGGGAGGAGCAGAGCCCCTCCCCTCAGCCACGCAGATTGGCATTTTAATTTCATGGCGAGGAGGGCAGGGGCCCTCGCTCTTGCAACAGACACTGTTTATTAACTGACTTTGCACAGAGGCCAGGCCGGACAATGCAGAGGCTCCTTTGTGTGAACTTGTGATGCCTCCAAGCGACTGCAAACCCCCTCAGGACCCTCCGTGCCAGGCTCTGTGCCACGCACATCGTGGCCCTGTGGTTGTCCAGTGACCCATGTGATGTGTGTCAGCCCCCAGGCAGCAGGGCGGTCAGGGCTGGTGGCCAGGCTGCTCGTGGCGGCTCAGGAGGCATCTGTGGCCACGCATGGGTGGAGGGGGCACTGCCTGGGAGGCGGGAAGGAGGGAGATAGTTTCTGTGCCCAGAAGTCAAAGTGCCAGGTGTGCAGGGCGACTGCGGAGGACCACGCTTAGGGGATGCTCCGGGCCTGCCTCTGGCCTATTCCTGAGTGGCCGCGGTGTGCCCTCTGATTAGCCTGTGCCAAAGCCAAGGCATGTGCCTTCTGACTGAATGGTGCCTTGGCCATCCCAGACCTGGCTGTGCACTTGCAGGGGTACACAGGGTGGCTGCTGGGTGCCTGTGGGAGGCCAGATGACCCTGCCCGTCTGGAACTGTCCGTACAGCAGCAGTCCTGAGCCTGGGGGTGGGGCAGAGGCCTGCCCGGGGACCGGCCCTGCCAGCCCTTCTGTGCGTTTGTGTGATCCACAGGGCCTCACGATAAAGTCCTTGGCAGCCTTTGCAGGGGGCTCAGCCTTGCTTGCCTCTAGGAAGACCCCGTAAGCTGCCGGAGGCCGCTGCCTGACTGCCCTTTCCTTCTCAGGCTGGTCTCACAGCTGTCAGGCTCCTGCAGAAGACGGCCCTCAGCGGGCAGTGCTGGGAGGCTGGCACGGGGACTGGGCCCGTCTGGTCTGCTGCTGACTGAGGACTCCACTGTTGTTTTTCTGCCCCTGAGAGTGGCATCCCTGCCACCACCCGCAGCCCCACCAGGCGGGCGCCCCGATGCCAGGCAGCTAGCTGGGCTCAGGGCTGCAGCTGTGTGCCGCGTCAGAGCCCGTCCGACAAGCACAGCCCTCACGGCACCAGACTCAGCCCAAACTGTGCTCAAGTGGAAGCAGAGTGGCCAGCACTGAGGCGTGGTCCCCCAGCACCCTGGAAAGTCCAGGGGGGCAGCGCCGGGTCTGTCCTGAACAGGCCGATTCCTCAGCACGTGGCAGGGGGCAGGGGATAGATACTTGTTACACGAGTGAGCAAATGAATGGACGAGCCGCCCACACACTCCCGAATGCCTGAAAGGCCTGCGGAGTGGTTTTCATTGAGGCCGGCCGGCTCCTCCGGGTCGGGGTCTGCTGGGAAGTCTCAGGAGATGCTCAGAGGCTGTGAAAACCTCCCTCTGCTGTCACCAGACGCTGTTCCTCCCGGGACACAGCATGGCCTCCTCCTGCCCCAGAGCCCCTGTCACTGGCCTGGAGCCCGTCACAGCGCCAGCTCGCTCGCTCTCTCAGCCTCTCTCTAAGCCTCTTTGCCACCTCCATCCATCTCTCTCTCTCTCTCTCTCTCCCCACTCCCTCCGTCTCCCCCTCCCACTCCCTCCGTCTCCCCCTCCCTCCCCCTCCCCCTCCCTCTCCCTCTCCCTCCCTCTCCCTCCCCCTCCCTCCCTCTCCCCCTCCCTCTCTTTCCCCCTCCCTCTCCCCCCTCCCCCCCCCCCCTCTCCCCTCTCCCTCTCCCCCCCTCCCCTCCCTCCCCTCCCCCCCCCTCCCTCTCCCTCCGTCTCCCCCTCCCTCCCCCTCCCTCCCCCTCCCTCCCTCTCCCCCTCCCTCCCTCCCCCTCCCCTCCCTCTCCCTCTCCCTCCCTCTCCCCTCCCTCTCCCTCCCTCCCTCCCCCTCCCTCCCTCCCCTCCCTCTCCCTCTCCCCCCCCTCCCTCCCCTCCCCCCCCCCTCCCCTCCCTCCTCCTCCCTCCCTCCCTCCCTCCCCCTCCCTCTGCCTCCCTGTCACCCCCTCCCTCCCCTCCCCCCCCCCTCCCTCCCCCCCCCTCTCCCCCTCCCTCTGCCTCCCTGTCCCCCCCCTCCCTCCCCCTCCCCCTCCCTCTCTCTCCCCCCTCCCCCTCTCCCCCTCCCTCTCCCTCCCTCTCCCCTTCCCTCTCCCCTTCCCTCTCCCTCCCTCTCCCTCCCTCTCCCCTTCCCCTCTCCCCCTCCCTCTCCCTCCCTCTCCCCTTCCCCTCTCCCCTTCCCTCCCCTCCCTCTCCCTCCCTCTCCCTCCCTCTCCCTCCCCTCTCCCTCCCTCTCCCTCCCCCCTCCCTCCCTCCCTCCCTGTCCCCCCCTCCCCCCCCTCCCCCCCCCCCCCACCCCCTCCCTCCCTCTCCCCCTCCCCCCCCCCCCACATCCCTTAGGCTCATACACCTGCAGCTCCCAACTCCTTCAGCTTCTTCTCCCTGCATCCCAGCCCACCCCATTTGCTTTCTCATGCGCTGTTGGAAGAGGAAGGGTAACCAATGGATACTACAAGTCGTGAACTTTTCAACCCACCGAGCAATCAGGTGAAAAGCATTGATGTTGCTGAGGTGGGTTCCTTTGTCTTACTCCTTTAAGTATTTTTTGTTAATGTTTTTTTTTTTCTTTTTGAGACAGTCTTGCTCTGCCACCCAGGCTGGAGGGCAGTGGTGTCATCTTGGCTCACTGCAACCTCCACCTCTCGGGTTCAAGCAATTCTCATGTCTTAGCCTCCTGAGTAGCTGAGATTACAGGCGTGCACCACCAAACCCGGCTAATATTTGTAATTTTAGTAGAGACGGGGTTTCACCATGTTGGCCAGGCTGGTCTCAAACCCCTTGGCCTTAAACAATTCACCAGCCTGGCCTCCCACAGTGCTGGGATTGCCAGCGTGAGCCACTGTGCCAGGACTTTCTTTGTTTATTTTTAATTACATAAGAATACATGACATATTTTAGCAAGTTAATTCAAAAGGTGTATGAAAAAGAAAAATGTCTTCTCCCTCCCCTCATCTCCAAACCCTTTCTCTGTGTTCCTACAAACCTGTACTTGATAAAGGGGTGGGGTTTTTTTTTTTGGCTTTTGTTTTAGCAATAAAAATAGGCTCTCACCCATCCCTCTGCATGGTGCTTTCTTCACTTAAAAGAATATCAGGAGCATCCCTCCAGGCCAACAGACACAGATGTTACATTGTTCGTTTTCATGGCTGAGTAAAATCCCACAATACAGTGTATTATAATGTGATTAATCACCTATTGATGGACATGGAGATCAATTTCTAGTTTTTTTTTTTTTCTTTTTTTTTTTTAAATTTTAGAGTCAGGGTATTGCCCTGTCACCCAGGCTGGAGTGTCGTGGCGCAATCATGGCTCACTGCAGCCTTGACCTCCTGGGCTCATGTGATCCTCCTACCTCAGCACCCCCGGTAGCTGGGACTACAGGTGCACACTGTTGTACCCAGCAAACTTTTAAATTCGTATGTTTTTGTGGAGATGGACGTCTCACTATGTTGTCCAGGCTGGTCTCGAGATCCTGAGCTCAGGCTGTCCACCCACCTTGGCCTCCCAAAGTGCTGGAATTACAGGCACGAGCCACCATCCTTGGCCAACAAGATGAATTTTTTTTTTTTTTTTTTTTTTTTTTTTTTTTTTGAGGTGGAGTCTCACTCTGTTACCAGGCTGGAGTGCAATGGTGCAATCTCGGCTCACTGCAACCTCTGCCTCCCAGGTTCAGACAATTCTCCTGCCTCAACCTCCTGAGTAGTTGGGACTACAGGCACGTTCCACCACGCCCAGCTAATTTTTTGTAATTTTAGTAGAGACGGGGTTTCACCATGTTAGCCAGGCTGGTCTCAATCTCCTGACCTCGTGATCTGCCAGCCTCAGCCTCCCAAAGTGCTGGGATTACAGGTGTGAGCCACCGTGCCCGGCCTAAAATGATTTTTAAATATTCATAAGGACACAAGTGTTCACAGGAGCATTATAACCAAAGAGTGGCAACAACTCATACGTCCATCAACTGATGAATGGACAGAATGTGGCGTAATCACACAGTGGAACGTTATTCAGTCATAAAAAGGAGGGAAGGGCTGATCCACGCTGTAGCCTGGATGAACCTTGAAAACACCATGCAAAGTGAGCGAAGCCGGGGACAAAACGCCACGTGGTGTGTGATCCGATCTCGCGTATACGAGCTGGCGGGAACAAGCCAATGCACAGAGGCAGAAGGTCGGTGGGTGGTGGCCAAGGCTTGGGGAGAATGGGGAGGGCAGCGCGGGCACAGGGTTTCCCTCAGAGCTGATGGAAATGCTCTGAAACTAGATGGTGGTGGTTACACAAATGTGTGGCTACACGAAAAACCACTGGATTGTGTACTTTCTAGAGGTATATTTTATGGCATATAAATTATGTTTCAATTTTTAAAATTCGTAAGGTAGAGAGTAGCTTAACAACAAAAATCTTTTTTTTTTTTTGAGATGGAGTTTCGCTCTTGTCACCCAGGCTGGAGGGCAATGGTGCGATCTCAGCTCACTGCAACCTCCGCCTCCCGGGTTCAAGTGATTCTCCTGCCTCAACCTCCCGAGTAGCTGGGATTACGGGTGCTCGCCACCACGCTTGGCTGATTTTGTATTTTTAGTAGAGACGGGATTTCTCCATGTTGGCCAGGCTGGTCTTGAACTCCTGACCTCAGGTGATCCACCCACCTTGGCCTCCCAAAGTGCTGGGATTACAGGCGTAAGCCATCGCACCCGGCCAAAAAACACTTTTTAAGAATAGCAAGGGTAGGCTGGGTACACTGGCTCATGCCTGTAATCCCAGCACTTTGGGAGGCCAAGGTAGGAGGATTGCTTGAGTCAAGAGTTCAAGACTAGCCTGGGCAACATAAAGAGACACTGCCTCTACAGACAAATTTTTAAAACTTAGCTGGGTATGGTGGCACATACCTAGTCCCAGCTACTCAGGAGGCTAAGGTGGGAGGATCACTTGAGCCCAGGAGCTTGAAGCAGCAGTGAGCTGAGGCCACACCACTGCACTCCAGCCTGGGTGAAAGAGTGAGACCCGTGTCTCGCAAAAAACAAAACAGAATCGCAGGAGTAGTGGAAAGAACCGTCCGGCCACATTGTAAAGCTTTCTATAAAGTTACTGTATTCAGTAAGAACGGTATAGTATTGGCATCAGGACAAACAGAATATTTATTTGCAGAATTAATCAATAGACAAGTGGAATAGACAAGAATAGAGAAACGGTAGCCTGAGAATATATGGACGCCAGCCATAAGATGCCTTTCAACTCAGTGAGAAGCTAACAGACCTGTCTTAAAATGGAGCTGGCGCAATGAGATTTCTTTCTCCTTCTAGGTGTATCCAGAAACACATCACACATAGATAAGATCGAAATGTTAAAAATAACACAGTGAAAGTATTAGGGAAAGAGGAGACGTACTCCCGTCCTCTGTGTTACCTCAGGGAGAGCCAGCGGCTGCGCTGCAGACACAGGACGGGTGCCCTGACTACCTGAGTTTGCTGCTCTCTCCCTCCCCTGGACGCTGGGTATTGATTCTGGCCGAGGATTTGCCTACACCCCCCCCCCGGTGGGTCTCAGCAGGGCATCCCTTCTTTCCCCAGGAGGGGTCGGGGAACGGCATGGCCTGAGTCCCTGTTGGTACCTGGCCCCAGGGTCTGCCTCTGAGCAGTGTCTCTCCCCCTCCACCCGATCCCTGCCAACAGCGTGTGCTCTGCCCCGCCCTTCCTGGCACGTCGTTGCGCGTATATGACAGCAGTAAACAGCTTTTGCATATGCGACCTGGTCTCTTCGGTCCCCTGTGGTACATGAGGTGTAAACGGTGGCACCGGTGCTGCAGGTCCTGGGGTTGTGACACCGTTAGAGCTGGGCTCAGCCCCTCTGCAGGCTTCTTTCCTTCGAGCTGGATCCCTCCCCTATGCACAGAGAGAGAGCTGCTGGGGGTGGGACTTGAGAGTAGCCACACCAACCTGGCATATCTGAGTAGCGAGAGTACATCTTTTCCTGATAAAATACGGAGCTCAGAGGCAGGAGCGACGGCTTTGGTTCGGCAGCTCAGCGACGCCAGGACGGACGTCTTTGGAATTCTTCTGTTTCCCTCGTGGTCGCAAGACGGGTGCTGCAGTTCCAGCTGTCACTGTAAAGAAGGGAACGATAGAGGTGTGGCTGGAGGAGCAAGGCTGCTTGGAGTCGTTACGCTGGATTCTCAGATGGAACGTTCCTCGCCTCCGATGCTGAGGACAGTTTGCAGCCTCCAGAGCTGTGACCCAGCGGCACCGCTGCCTGGGTCGGCCCCAGAGGGAGTTAGTTCCTTCTTTTATTTTCTTCCCTCCCTCCCTCCCTTCAAGACAGGGTTTCACTCCGTCACCCCGGCTGGAGTGCAGCGGCTCAGTCTCAGCAAACTGCACACTCAGCTTCCCGGGCTCGAGCAGTCCTCCCACCTCCGCCTCCCCAGTAGCTGGCCGTGTGCTACCGCACCGGCTAATGATTTTGTATTTGCAGAGATGAGGTGCTTCCACGTTGCCCAGGCTGGTCTCGAACTCTTGAGCTCAAGGGATCCGCCCGGCTCAGCCTCCCAAAATTCTGGTGCTACAGGTGTGAGCCACCGCACCTGGCCTGCTGTGTCATTTCCGTCTGCCTTTCTCAACTGCGACCGAGTGCCTGACACCAGGGGCCTGAAGCCCGTGTTCAGAGGGCTTTCTGGGACACGTGTCCTTCTCTCAGGTGGGAGCCAGGACCTCTGGATTCATGAGGTTTTACCATGTGGACCTCGGCCCGGGATCCTGGGGTATCTTCGAAAGCCTTGTCACTGGGCTGTGGCCTGGCCAGATGTGGGGAGGCCTTCCCACTTTGCCCAGCACCATAAAAAGCCCTGCTAACAGGGTGTAAATACCCATTTCCTCCTCACGTCCATGCCCGTAGAGAGGAACCAAAAAGCTCCCAGGCTGGGATACAGGCACCTCCGGCTGTGAGGCAAATTCCTTTTCCTTTCTCTGCTGAGGCCTGGGTCATCGTCCCTCCTCAGGCCTCTGTGCAGGAATCCTGCCGCCTCCCACCCTCTGTCCTTCCCCAGAGGGCAGCGCAGGCCTCCTGGGGGGCTTTGAACAGGGTGGCACATGGGTCCCTTCAAGGTCTGTCCCAGAACAGGGTGGCATACAGGTTCCCCTCAAGGTCTGTCCCAGAACAGGGTGGCACACAGGTTCCCCTCAAGGTCTGTCCCAGAACAGGGTGGCACACGGGGTCCCTTCACGGTCTCTTCCAGAAAAGCTCTTCCAGGCTTTGGATTTGTCCCAGATGAGGAATTTCAAGGAAAACGGGAGTTTCACGATCACTTCAGTGGCTCATGTGATGTCAGACAGGTTTTAAAAATCCTAAACTGTGGTCCTTCTTGTGGTGGGGTGAACGTAAACTTGAGGGTTCTGTGTGGGTTGGACAGTCTGGTTCAGCTCAGGCCACAGACGTTGACGGGGGCTGCCCTTCCCCGGTGAGCCCCCCACTAACCTGCCGCCCCCAGCCCATGCCCTCTACCTCTGTCTTCCTGGAAAAGCCGAGTCCCTCCGAGCTGTGCTGGCCCCAGCGCTCTGTTAACTCACGGCCGTTAACGCAGCCGATGCTCAGAGCAGCCTCCAGGGCAGCTACAGACGGTGGAATTGACTGCTCATGATGGATGAGGAGGGGAAGCCTGGCCAGGGTCCTGTGGGCGGCCAGGCTGTGCCGAGAGGACCCGGGATCCCGGCTTCCAAATCCCATGCGTGCCCCGCCTGTGGCAGAAGCCGTGTGGAGTGAGGCTCTCGCTCGGCTCCCCACGGTCACTGGCTCTTTGTGTTCTGACTGTTGGGGGTTTTTGGTTGTGAGGATCACGGACCTGAGGAAGGTTCTCCCAGAAGCAGGGCGGGAGACGGAGGGCGGGAGGCAGAGGGCGGGAGGCGGAGGCTGGCGAGGCTGCAAGGAGACAGACGAGGGCTGAGCTGCTTCTACTTGTGCCAGCTCCATGTTCCCGACGCCCAGTCTGCAGCCTGCCCACCCTCCAAGCCAACACCTGCCCCGCCCCACCCCGCTCTCAGGACCCCACGCCCATACTTGGGAGAAGCAGCGATTGGCCCAGTTATTTCTCTTCAGTGTTCGACAGTCAGACATAACGGACGGCGTCGCCGGCTAAGGCCACTTTTCCCAGACCAGAGCTGAGGCAGGGCAGGGACATTTAGGTTTCCTTGATCAATAGCCATCCAACCACAGAACTGGGTGTTTTGCATCTGACGGAGGAGTGAGCTCCTTGTCAATGGGAGCATTCAAGCCCAGAGGCAGGACATTAGAGTGGGGGTCCTGCGGGTCAGAAGCTATGAGAAGCTTACTGTGGGCTGGCACTGTGTGTCGAGTTATGCCCAGGTTGGGAGCAGAGCTGGCGCAGGGCGAGGCCTTCTGTGCTGCAAGATCAGGGAAGCCACGTGGCCCATGCAAGCTTCGAACCCGGGACCCGTCTTGTGAGTGCGGAGCCACCGCCGACCCAGGCTTCTAACCCGGGACCCGTCTTGTTTGTTAGTGCAGAGCTACCGCCGACCCGAGCTTCAGACCCGGGACCCGTCTTGTGAGTGCAGAGCCCCTGCCGATGCGAGCTTCGGACCTGGGACCCGTTTTGTTAGTGCAGAGCCACCGCCGACCCAGGCTAATAAGCAGCCCTGTGGCTGCCGTGTTTCCATCAGACGCATATGCTGTTTCCTGACTTTTTCACGCGGCGAGCTATTTATACCAGCCCAGCCATTCATTCTTAATGAGGCGCAGTTGTGGATTGTAGAATGTTTTATTTTCAGACAGGATTGCTCACTGCCCAGAGCCAGCTGCTGCTGTACTGCCTTCCTTCTCTCTCTGTCCCTGAGAGATTTGCATTTTGAAAGCTCAGCCTCCCTCTCCTCACCCCCAGCCCACTCCCCACCCCAGTATTTTGCTAGCAGACTCTGGATTTGCCATTTCTGTCACATATACCAGCCACGGTATGTGAATTCCCCACAGCCTGCAGAGCAGCTGGGAGTGTGTGTTGTACACACCGGGCTGGGGGGCTGGAGCTTGCAGGAGGAGGCAGAACGGAGTAGGAAGGCCTCCCTGTCGGGAGGTGGTGCCGTCTGTCCTCGGGGACCAGACATTCCCTGTGTTATGGGCCACAGACTGGGGGAGCGGTGATTCAATCTGGCCTGCTGCTTAAAACTCATTGTCAACTTGTTTAAATGTGGAGAATTCTCATTTTTTAGAAAATGGAGCTCTGGCTTCTTTTGGGGAAATCAGAAGGTCTGCCGATACCTCCCTGCTGGGGGAGGTTGGTCAGGGTCAGTGGCCGCTGCCTGCTCGGGACGTTGGTCAGGGTCAGTGGCCGCTCCCCGCTCAGTGGGAGTTGGTTGGTCAGGGTCAGTGGCCGCTGCCCTCTCGGGAGGTTGGTCAGGGTAAGTAGCCGCTCCCCGCTCGGGGGAAGTTGGTTGGTCAGGGTCAGTGGCCACTGCCCTCTCGGGAGGTTGGTCAGGGTCAGTGGCCGCTCCCCGCTTGGGAGGTTGGTTGGTCAGGGTCAGTGGCCGCTCCCCGCTCGGGAGGTTGGTTGGTCAGGGTCAGTGGCCGCTCCCCGCTCGGGGGAAGTTGGTTGGTCAGGGTCAGTGGCCGCTCCCCGCTCGGGAGGTTGGTTGGTTAGGGTCAGTGGCCGCTCCCCGCTCGGGAGGTTGGTCACGGTAAGTAGCCACTCCCCGCTACAGTCTCCACCTGGCCCTATTATCTCTGACACCCTTTCAGCGTCTCCGTTGCAGTGTTTTTAAGAAGAAAGGGAAACCGTTCTTGTCACACGTCCCTATGAAAAGAGAGAAAAGAAGATAAACCAACAGGGACACCTGTTGCAAGAAAAATGGGCCTGCTTCTCTCAGAAGGGAAGGGTCCTCGTGTCCGGCTCACGTCACTCCCTGACCTTCGCACCTGGCCCGTGGAAGGCAGGGGCCTGACCAGGTCACGTCTGTGTGTCTGTTCTCCTAACCCTGACCCCTTGACCCTGCCCCTTGTGGCTGCTGTGATCATGGCGGCGGCTTTTTCAGCAGGGCTTACGGTCCCAGCCCCTGCAGGGCAGGTGTTTTCTGGGGGACTCCTGGGCTGGACAGTCTTGGCGTTGGAAGCCCGTTTTCCTCTCTGGGTGTTGGTTCCCCCACGAGTAGACTGGATGAGGGGCTGGGACAGAGTCTGTTCTCTCCCAGCGTTCACGTCTTACAGGTCTGAATCCAAGGGAATGAAGCTTACGGAGGAATTCCAGGCAGCTGGTAGAGCAGGGGCTGATAAGGCAGCTCCCAGATCAGCCTCTGCTGGAAAGCCCAGCCCCATTTCCGCATCGGCCCCACCCTCTTTGCACACACGCGCACGGACAGGCGGGTGCTGCCAAACGAAATCCCGTCAGACCCCCCGGCACCCCTGCTGTGCTGGGATAAACACTCACTAAGTGCCGTGAACTAACCGAAGCTTCCTGCCCAGGTCCTAGGCCCAGGAAGGCCTCTTATGCTCAATTAGCACCTTCTCCGTCTCATTCATTTTCCTCCCTGCATGGGTTCTCTGGTCCCAGGGAGCTGGAAGTACCTGGGATTTTTGAAATATAAAAAGCTAATAGAAGCCCACACACACACACACACACACGCACACACGTGCACACACACACACACACACGCGCACACACACACGCGCATGCACACACACACCCCCACCCCCACACACACGCACACACACACACCCACACACACACACACCCACACACACGCACACACCCACACACACACACCCTCACACACACCCCCACACACCCCAATACACACGCACACATACACACGCACACACGCACACATGTGCACACGCGCACACACACACGTACACACACACGCGCACACACACGCACACACATGCACACACACGCACACACACACGCACACACACACATACACACACACACACACATACACACACACACACACGCCAGAAAGGATCGTTTAGAGACAAGGAAGGGGGGGTTGTCTGAACCACCTGAGAACCGCGCTGTAGGCCCCGTGTGGCACCTCGAAAGCCGCTGACTCAGATCTCCCTGGTGCAGGTCTGCTGTTTGGGTCAAGAAAACAAACAATCAAACAACGTCATAGACAGTCGTGTCTGTGGCTCTGGTCCAGCCAGACGTTTGGGGAGTGAATGTCGTCCATCCCAGCTGAGGCAGGGCGAGGGGAGGGGGTGACGCCGCGCTGCCCGAGGCCGCGGTGGGTCCTGCTGGGAGAGACACTGACAGTCGGCCTTGGTCTTCTCAGGCAGCTGCCATTCTGCCCGGCTCTGCTGAGGTCTGGGTACCATTTGCCCATCTGTCTGTGCAGGTAAAAGGGACGGGCTTTGGCCCTCGGTGCCGAGGAGTCAGATAAAAACGGCACCTGCAGCAGCCACCACAGATGACACGGTTGCTCGTTGCAGGCTGCTCTGGGCGCTGTGCATCTCTGTTATTTCGTGTCATCCCCCATCAACTTGTGATGGAGGCACTACTATTGTCCCATTTCACAGAAACTAAGTACCAGAGAGGTCAAATAATCTGCACCGTAGTCTCAGCATGGAAAGGCAGAGAAATACCCGCAGTGGTCAGGAAACCGCCCTTTCTGTGAATCTCCGGGGAGTAGAGGCCCGGCCACATCTTGCATGGCAATGTTTTGAAAGGGAAGGCCACACACGAATTTGTTTTGACCTTTGGAGCCCTTGGTTAAGCCAGACACAAGCTCGGTGATGATGGGCACGAATGGAGGGGCCACCCCCAGAACAGAAGTCCTGGGCACGAACGAGCTACTGTCGCTTTCCTCACCTGCTGCACCCGACGCCTTCCCCCACCCGCCCGTTGCGGGCCTCCTCGCTGGCTTAGAGATTGGTTTTCAAGAGAAGGCCCTCATCAGCCACACCTCGGAAGTCAGGAGTGTGGCTGTCGCCTCTAATCTGCCCAAGACCCAGTGGCAGCCTTGGCTGACTGGTCGATCCCAGCTCCACGGTGACATCTGCGGGCCCCTTGCCCCTGTCTTAGCTGAACTGGGAGAGTGGAGCCCAGCCCCCAAGGGCCAGCCTCTGGCTTCCATTTGGTGTGCAGAGCTCCCGTGTGTGCCTGGCGTGTGTGCCTGGCCTGTGAAGCTGGCGTGTGAACCTGGTGTGTGAACCTGGCGTGTGTGCCCGGCATGTGTGCCCGGTGTGTGAACCTCTGGCCCATGCTAGGCCCTGCCTTGTGCAGTGAAGCACGTCCGTCTCCAGCCGCTCACCTGTCTCGGGGACTAAGTAAAGTGAATAAATGGGGGCCTCCCTGCCCCATCTGACTCTAGCGAAGGCCTAGGAGATAACCGCCTGGCTCCGCTCAGCTCGCAGCCCTCTCCCACGGCCTCCTGTCCGTCACAGGTGAAGCCTGGGCCTGCACGTGGAGCTGAGCTGATTCCTCGCTGGTGTCCGGAAGCAGCAGGGCCCTGGCCTGCACACAGGAAGCAGCGGGCGGGCCTCCCTGCCTGGCTTGCCCCTGGGGTAGACAGGAGGTCCAGGCAAAGCAGGCAGCCCACCCCGTACCTAAGCTCTGACCACAGACCCCGTGGGCCTGAGGAGGGACTGAGATTCAAGTCCAGGTGGGGGAAACTGAGGCACAAACCCAGAGGCCAAGAGAGCAGGGCCCTGAGGTTATGTGACAGACCTGGGGAGGGAAAGACGGAGATGGAGACGCAGGGATGCAGAGAGGCAGATCCTGGAGAGTGAGAGGAGCTGGCATAGACAGAAGGAGGAGCCAAGAGACACTCAGGAAGGCTCCGAACGCACAAAGACGCAGACACGGAGGGAAATGAAGACAAGAAATTCAGAGGCAGAGGGATATTTTAGAAACATCAGCAAGAGGCCGGGTGCTATGGCTCACGCCTGTGATCCCAGCACTTTGGGAGGCCGAGGCAGGTGGATCACTTGAGCCCAGGAGTTCGAGACCAGCCTTGACAACATAGCAAGACCCTGTATCTATTAAAAAAAAAAAAAAGCAAGAGAGGCAGAAAGAGATGAGGTGAAAGAACAGCGAAGGCCCAGACACACGCAGAGAAAGGCTGGAGTCAGGACACACACAGAAGCATGCCCTGCACCCGGCACAGTTGTGGGCAGGAGGCACGGACTTGCTGTGCTTCATCTCTGTCACAAACCAAAAGCCGTCATCGTCCCTGACAGCACAGACCACACCCGACCCAGACCGGGCCATGTCCCCTGTATGCCTGAGCCTGGAGCCTTTCTCCTGAGCCAGCGGGACTGTCCTGGCCCCAGAGGAGTCCACTCCTGGCCTTTGCTTTTCCTGTTCTCTGCCCAGGATGCCTGGCACGCCCCAGCCTCAGCGTTTGTATATAAATCATACCCATCCTTTAATTCCACCTCTTCCAGGGAACCCTTTCTGACTGCCCCGTCCCTGAGGGGTCCACCGCCCTTCGCGTTCTCTCTGGAGGGAGCCGTTCTTATCTCCCGTCCGTCCGCCTTTCGTTCTGTCTGGAGCTCCTCAAGCGAGTGCAGGGACCACAAGATTTCAATGCTGGTGACCACATTGCTATTGATTTGCGGATTTGTCTTCATTATCCGGTGCCTCCTGTCTGTCTCTGGGCCTGAAGGAGGGAGTAAATGAAAATCGATGGTAAATGAATAAGCAAGCACAGGACAGCCTCCTCCACTCCCGAGGTCTGGATTCCCAGCCCCGGCTGTGCCCCGTCAGCTCCCGTGCCCGGGGCTGTCCTCGGGGGCCTTTCCGTGGCAGCCTGGACGGGAGACCGAGGAAGGGGGGCTCCCCGGGTGCCACGGCCTCTCCCGCCCTCTGAGGTAGTCCTGAGGCTGTCAGGCGTGGTCAGGTTGGCAGCCAGCGAAGGGCCAGACGCGCACCCGAATCTCCCGACTCCAGGGCCCCTGAGGGAGGGCGGGGCAGGCTCCGAGCCTCTTCCGGCTGCCCGTGGGCTCCTCCCTAAGAGGTCAGGCTCTCTGGGCCTCGGAGCCCCCTTGCTCCCTTTCCAGGCCCTGCAGGAGTTTCCAAACCCAAGGAAGAGCTTGTTTCCCCAGCCCTGCACCCGGCCCGGAGGTGGGTTTGGAAGAAGAGCTCCCCCGGGACCCACTCATCCGTGTCCATGGAAGCGGCCGCCTACAGCTCCTCCCCGTTCAGCTGCTTTGCCCAGGCTGAGGCTCCCGGCACCCGCTCCCCGAGTGTCCCTTTGGGGGAGGCTGGGAGAGGCGCCTGGCACCCCTGAGATCTCTCCCTCGTGGGTCAGAAGGGCTGCTCGCCCTGCTCTCGTCCTGGGGGAAACCTCGGCTCTTTGGGGGGGGTGGAGGTGACAGACGGGGCCCTGGGGTCGCCGTTCCCTCTGTGCCCAGCCCTTGCTGACCCCAGCCGGCCCTGCTGTTTTTGCGCAGCGCGGTTTCCTGTCCTGGGGAGGAGTTTCGGGAAAACAGCAGGTATTTCCTGAGTACCCGCCTTGTCCAAAGCCCAGCCGTGGGGCTGCATTCAGGTCTGGCCCCGACCTCGCGTGGTGCCTGAAGCTGTTGAGGAAGTCAAGGCAGGCATCGGTGGGAGCTGAAATGCAGCCAGACGGCATCTGGGCGGGGAGAGGAGGGAGGTCGCGTCTTCCCTGCTTCTTCCCGTTGGCATTTCGCCCACAGGGTTGAGGAGACTTTTCAGTGGAGAAATGATTTGAATGGGTTCCTCGAGGGGGTGGATTGGATTCAAATTTTTAAAAATATTTATAGGCTCGTACAGCCTTTTACATTTGCAAAGCCGTTTGTCCGATGGTAGTTATTTCTGTCTCCATTTTACAGACGGGAAGGCTGAGGTTGAAGGAGATTAAGGTATTTGCCCAGGAGCCTCCGAGGCAGGACCAGAGCTCAACCCTAGCTGCTGAGAGTGAACTAGAGTTCCCCCCACCTGCGGCCTCTGCTGCGACAGGAAAGGGGTCCAGAGGGGGCGCAGAAGAGCATGGTGGGGAGACCGAGAGGGGACTGGCCACGTGGAGGGAAGGATTTCTGAGCGGGTAGAGCCCTTACGGTCAGGCAGGACCCTGGATAGAAAGGCCTGGGTTCAAATCCCAGCTCAGCCTCTGAATGGCTTCTGAAGGCATCCTGTGTCCTGGGTGTCCTCCAAAGCCCAGCTTGGGAACCCACGCTCCCTCAAAAGGGGTGAGTCTACCTGCGAGGTTGGCCCGGGCACCCCAGGGCCAGCGCTGTGCTGCGTGGCGTCTCCACTGTAACAGCTTTTCCTATCAAGCACCTACCACAGGCCAGACGCTGACCGCATTCTTCTTTTGACCCTCACGACAACCCGGGGTGGGAGCCCCCAATCCCCCTTTCCACAGGTGAGCCCCTGAGCACACAGGTAGAGGACTGCTCCAGGGCTGGACACTCACGCCTGTGATCCCAGCACTTTGGGAGGCCGAGGCAGGAGGATTGCTTGAACCCAGGAGTTAGAGACCAGCCCTGGAAAGTAGGGAGACGACGTCATTACGAAAAGTGAAAACTCGGAAACTGGCCTAAAGTCATACCGCTGGGAAGTGGCAGAGGCAGGGCAACAACCCAAGTCTCAGAGCCAGAGACTCCCCACCCCAGACTCCCCTCCTGCTGCCACCAAGATGGAGCCCGGGCCTTGGGAGGCATCTCAGTGGGACTTCAGGCCCCGCATCCTACCCTGCGTGCAGGTGGAGCGGCCGTCCCCCATCCCAGCAGGGACCGAGAGCCCTGCGTCTCCGCAGCTGCGCCTGCCTGATGGGCTGGAGACGGCTAATGGGGAGTGTCTACCCTCCCCGGGGCCTTATCATCGTTCCTTTACATTAAGAGAATTTTTTTGTTTTGTTTTTAGTCTGCAAAATTTTCCACCATCTGCTTTGCCTTGGCAGAATGTTTGCTGAAAATATCCCTTTTCCTCTGTAATTCCCATAATTTCTGGGGGCTTTGGGAGCCTCCAGGCGGAGTAGTGGTAGCTCACAAGTGCCTCCCAAATTCACAGGCTGTCCTTGTACCGGGCAGCAGAGTCGTATGGCCCAGAAGGAGCATTTCCCATCCCCAGACCGGGGCGGGGCACCAGGGCTGTCTCCACCAATGGGCCGACCCAAGGCTGAATCCCAGGATTCGGACCCAGGGTGGGCGACCAGGTCAGCCCCTGTGTTTTTGTAGCGAAGCCTGGAGAGATACCTCGGGTCATGCAGAGAGGTGGTGGCTGAACAGAGCCTGGAAGCAGGGCCCCCGTGTCCCAGGGCAGTGCTGTGAGGCCACATGGCCAGCGTGACCCTGTCCCCTGGACCATCCCAGGCCGGGCGTCTCCACAGCACAGCTGCTGCCCGTGTCCTTTGAGGCACTCAAGAGTTTCCAGAAGGAAAGGCTCTTCCCCCCGCTCCGTGTACCAGAACGCTGAGTTTCCATGGTGACAGTCAAATTGCAAATCCAGCCAAGAGTGAGCAGGAGAAAGAAAAGCTGGCCTCTCCCCAGAGAAGTGGGCACGGCTGGCGCTGGGGCTGGCCGCTGCCGAGGATGAACGCCGGGCAGGCAGGCAGCCCTTCCGGGCCGCGGTGGGGAAGCCTCAGGGATGCCAGGTCCCCAGCAAGTGGCTCAGGTCCCTGTGGTGAGCCCGGGAGGGGCTTCTCCCCACCCCTGCCTCGGCGGCAGCCGGGTGACTCCATCTGATACTTCTTCCTCCGAAAGGCAGGTGGGACGGCCTTCTCCCTGGTGTACTCCCGTCTTCCATCTGAAAAATCAGACGTGGGCAGAATACAGGGCTCGTGGGCGAGCCGTCACAGACTCAGCCCTTGGGGAATTAAAGAGGAAAAAATATATCAGCTTCAGACACAGAGTGTTGTGTTGAGGATGGAAGAGCAAGGGCCAGAGGATGTATGAGCCTAAAAGCTTTGTTAATCGGCCTGGAAGACTGACAGTCACAGCTGCTATGGAGGGAGAAAGGTGGCAACGGCAATCGAACGGCGAATTAGCTGAGGTCTGGGTTTTACGGTGACGTTTCAGCAGAGGGAGGAAGAAGAAAAGGCTCCCCTCTGCAGCCCGAGGAATATCTGGGGACACCGTGTTTGTGCCGGGCCAGGGCCTTCTCAGCGGAGTTTGCTCGGTGTGGCCCGTCCATCCTGCCAGTACGTGCAAGGCCGCTGCGGGCACTCTGCCGACTTCCTTTGGTTTATTTCTTTTGAGTGGTGTTTATTCGAGTGGATTAGAAATGGGATTTGGGTCCGTACCACAAAGACCTCTGAGCCCCAGTTTGAAATCCCAGACACAGCGAGCAGCGATGCTCCAGCCGCGAGAGGCTCCTCCCCACTTCTTCATGGCTGTGGCCCTTTGCGGTCTGTAATCGGAGGCCAAGAACAAGCTGACTGTAACTCGGGGAGGGTTGCTGCCGTTTTTTGTTAATCGTGGTGCACACGGGCACCACGTGGGGACTAGGCCAGGGGGCACCCTGACCCTGACTCCACCTCCAGGGTTGCTGTTTTTGGATAAAATGCACAACTCATAACAAACGCCGTCCTCACGACATGGCACGGCACGGTTCATTGTTGTCTTGCGGTTTTTGCCTGCTCCCAGCCCAACTCCATAACCTTGTGTGATAGATGACAGAACAGGGAAGAGGGGAGACGGAGGGTGAGCCTGTCTCCCTAACCCCAGTCCTGGGACATCCCAGCCCGTCGTCTCCTTCCAAGTCCTTTGGCATCTGTCCCTTTGCACCAAAGGAGCCCGGCACTGCATGGCACCACAGAGCCCCGTGCCCACCCCCAGCCCCGGACTGTGTAGATTTTGCATATGAGCCGTGGGGGAGATGGGACATTCTAAGTCAGGAAGCATGACTAGACCTCCCATAAGCGTCTCTGCCAGAGAGAGGCGGACAGCAGCGTGGAGGCGAGCCGCCCTGCCCTCCGCAGGGCTCTCCTCCTGCTGGACACCTCCCTGCTCCCGGGGGCATGAGCCACAGGCCTCTAACTTCACCGTAGCTGCCCCAAGGGCAACATGGAGAACAACTTGCTCCAGGAGCCCAGCAGGAATCCCTGGCTCCTTCCCACCTCCTCCTATCCCTGTTTCATGGGACCCATGAGGTTGGCATCTAATCAGTGAGTCAAAACTACACACATGCTTGTAAAACGGACGCCCATGAGGCCTAGTCTAGGTGGATTCGTGATCAAAGCAGCTCAGTCCAGGACCCAAAAGACAATCGCAAAATAAGGCAGGTTTTCCTCGCATTTCTCAAATACTATCAAGAGGGCACACAGACCACAGCCATGCCCCGTCCCCATCTCCTCCTGCTGCTGCGTCACAAAAGTCCAAGGAGCCAAAGCACAACTCTTCCCCCGGACAGCAGGACAGAAGGAGGCAGAGCCTTCCAGCAGATGGAGGAAGGACAGGCCAGGCCCAACCCCATGCTCATCACTCCTGCCCCAGTGCACAGGTCAGGGCCACAGAGAGGGGAGGCCACAGAGAGGGGAGCCACGGGGAGGGGAGGCCACGGGGAGGGGAGGCCACAGAGAGGGGAGGCCACAGGGAGGGGAGGTCACAGAGAGGGGAGGCCACAGAGAGGGGAGGCCACAGAGAGGGGAGGCCACAGAGAGGGGAGCCACGGGGAGGGGGGAGGCCACAGAGAGGGGAGGCCACAGAGAGGGGAGGCCACAGGGAGGGGAGGCCACAGGGAGGGGGAGGTCACAGAGAGGGGAGGTCACAGGAGAGGCCACAGGGAGGGGAGGCCATGGGGAGGGGAGGCCACAGAGGGGGAGGCCACAGGGAGGGGAGGCCACAGAGGGGGAGGTCACAGAGAGGGGAGGCCACAGAGAGGGGAGGCCACAGGGGGGGGAGGCCACAGAGAGGGGAGGCCACAGGGAGGGGAGGCCACAGAGGAGAAGCCACAGGAAGGGGAAGCCACAGAGAGGGGAGGCCACAGAGGGGGAGGTCACAGAGAGGGGAGGCCACAGGGAGGGGAGGCCACGGGGAGGGGAGGCCACAGAGGGGAGGCCACAGGGAGGGGAGGCCACAGGGAGGGGAGGCCACAGGGGAGGGGAGGCCACAGAGGGGAGGCCACAGGGAGGGGAGGCCACGGGGAGGGGAGGCCACAGAGGGGAGGCCACAGGGAGGGGAGGCCACAGGGAGGGGAGGCCACAGAGGGGAGGCCACAGGGAGGGGAGGCCACAGAGGGGGAGGCCACAGGAAGGGGAAGCCACAGAGAGGGGAGGCCACAGAGGGGGAGGTCACAGAGAGGGGAGGCCACAGAGGGGGAGGTCACAGAGAGGGGAGGCCACAGGGAGGGGAGGCCCACGGGGAGGGGAGGCCACGGGGAGGGGAGGCCACAGAGGGGAGGGGAGGCCACAGAGGGGAGGCCACGGGGAGGGGAGGCCACGGGGAGGGGAGGCCACAGGGAGGGGAGGCCACGGGGAGGGGAGGCCACGGGGAGGGGAGGCCATGGGGAGGGGAGGCCACAGAGGGGAGGCCACGGGGAGGGGAGGCCACGGGGAGGGGAGGCCACAGAGGGGAGGCCATGGGGAGGGGAGGCCACGGGGAGGGGAGGCCACAGAGAGGAAAGGCCACACCAGCCTCATTTACATGTGCAATTTGGTCCCCGCCCTCGAGGAGCCTCGTGACCTGCTAGGGGAAGCAGACATGCAAACAGCAGAAAGTGTTTTGGTGCCGTTGTAGCAGAGAGCACAGGGCGTTCAGCCAGCCAGGGCACAGGTGAGATGGGCTTCCTGGAGGAGGCAGTTTTCTAACTGGTCCGAGAGAAGACAGGTGGGCAGGGCAGAGGCAAGCCAGTCCCAGTGGGAGGTGGTGGCAGGAGGCACCCAGGGCGAGACGGCGGGGGGCGTGGGATGCAGTTGGAAATGTAGACAAAGGGCAGGAGCCCAGTGTGGTCCTGGGGGCATGGGGAGCCTTTAAAGACGGTGAAGCTGGGATCAGCCACCCTCAGTATAGACAGATTTTGTTTCCGGTCTTATCTCCCACCAGCGGGTACCATGGCTCAGGGCTGTTTGGAAGACGGAGGAAGATGGCACTCAGGGCCCAGCACAGTGCCTGGCATAAGCTCAACCCGCCCTAAGCTTCCGCCGTAAGCACCAGCGTTTTGCATTCCCCAAGGAAATCCCTGACAGGCACCCTGACTCCTGCCCATCTGCTGAGTGTCTCACTTGTGAGAGCTGGTCACCCTTGATCCAGACCTTTCTGTGCAGTTATACTCGGTACCGCAATGATCTCACTTAATTAAATGTTATGCAAATTGACGGAAAGAGTTGTAAAAGAGACAGAATTGTTTCATGAAAACTGAGACTTTGGAAAGTCGTTTTTGTTTGTTTGTTTGAGACGGAGTCTCGCTCTGTCGCCCAGGCTGGAGGCAATGGTGCGATCTCAGCTCACTGCAACCTCCATCTCACGTGTTCAAGTGATTCTCCTGCCTCAGCCTCCCGAATAGCTGGGATTACAGGAGCCCGGCCACAACGCCAAGCTTATTTTTGTATTTTTAGTAGAGACGGGGTTTCACTCTATTGGCTAGCCTGGTCTTGAACTCCTGACCTCAAGTGATCCACCCGCCTCGGCCTCCCAAAGTGCTGGGATTACAGGCGTGAGCCACCGCGCCCCACCCCGGAAAGTTTTGAGGGAAGCAACTTGCTTTATAAAAATCTATGGAATTAGCAGGACAAGTGTGAGAACCAAGAGGAAGAAATGGAAAAAGGAGGATTCTGCAGTTGTCCTGCTTTGCCAGGGTCTGTGGGTCCCGCTGCAATTCAGAGAAACTGCAACTGGGGTCGCAGACAGTGCAATACGTGTGCAGTTTATACCTGAGAGACTGTGCGGACCAGTCTTGCAGAAGCACCCAAGCCTGGCATCGAGAGATTGGTGAATGGATGTACATTTCTGTGTTTAAAATAGAACGTTTAAAGGGTAGCTGTATCCTGTATTATGACTCCCACTGTTGATTACCCCGCCAAATACGGTTTCCATTTAGTCCACGGTAGGTGTTCACTGTGACAATATCCTCGCCTCCCCTTGCTGGGATTCCAGCCCCATCCGTCTGGCTCCCTTCCGCATTTGCGAGGCCCCACTGTGCATTACTGGATGAGCTGGGATGAGAGCCCAGGCCTGCTGGCTCCCAGTTCCGTTCTTGCAGTGAAATCAGAGGGTGGTGAGCAGGGTCTGTGGAACCAGCCGGCTGGGAGGAGACTCCCGGCTCTTCCACTACAACTTGGGCATGTGCCCCGTTTTCTTGCCTGTGAAATGGGGGTCGTGCTGTTCCCGACCTCAGAGTTGTTCTGAAGCTTCGGTGAATGTGTCTGTGGAAAGTGCCTGGAGTGCTCCCCGAGGGTCAGCTCGGACTCTCCCCACCCCGCACCCGCAGGGCAGGCCTTGGGCCTTTTGCCTCACGAGTGGAGGCCTCAGAGCCGTCCCGTCTGCACCGCGGTGAGAATCAGCCTCCGCCGTGGCACGCGGGTTCTGGTTCTGCCAGAGGAACTAGAACGGGGGGTGGCGTGTGGAGATGGCTGGCCAACGGGCAAACGTTCTCTGCTGGTCACGCAGAGCCCACGTCCCAGCCTCCTCACACCAGGACTCGCCTCTCTGGCCGGCAGAAGCACGTGTCCCCCCATCCCCAGGCCGTCGTTCCTGCCCCGGCCCCTCCGCCCGTGCCCGTAGGCAGAGGCTGGTGGGGTGACCTCCTGTGCTGTGGTCTGTCTCTTCCAGTGGTTTCCAGCGACAGTGACAGTGACTCGGATCTCAGCTCCTCCAGCCTAGAGGACAGACTCCCGCCCGCTGGGGTCAGGGGCCCGAAAGGCAACAAACCCAGGAGGGAGTCAGGTAAGGGGGGGAGTCAAGTGCTGCTTATTGGCTGGGTGCGGTGCACTCCGGCCTGGGCAACGAGAGCGAAACTCCGTCTCAAAAAAAGAAAAGAGAAAAGAAAAGAAATGAAACTATTAGGCTGGGCACAGTGGCTTATGTCTGTAATCCCAGCACTTCAGGAGGCCGAGGTGAGCGGATCATGAGGTCTTGAGACCATCCTGCCCAACATGTGAAGCCCCGCCTCCACTAAAAATAAGAAAATTAGCCAGGCGCGGTGGCGGGTGCCTGTAATCCCAGCTACTTGGGAGGCTGAGGCAGGAGAATCGCCTCAGTCTGGGAGGTGGAGGTGGCAGTGAGCTGAGACCGCGCCACTGCACTCCAGCCTGGGGACAGAGCGAGACTCTGTCTCAAAAAAAAAAAAAAAAAAAAAAAAAGTACTGCCTATTTCCAAGGCCCCAGGGACAGAGTAGCTTTGCTGCACCTCGGATTGCTGCTTCCCAGCGGGTGTCCAAGGAGTAGTTCTACATCTGGAAGGAGAAGCAGGCCTAGGGACGGGACAACCAGGCTCTTGGAGGCTCCTCTGTACACACAGTGGGGGAAGGAGAGCAGGCAAGGGACAGGAGCCAGGGCCAGCCAGGCCACCGCATGCCCTTGGCTCACACACCTGGGACTCCTCCCGCGCCCACCTGTGAGCATTCCCCAGCTGAGAGTTCACCTCCTGAATCGTGAGAGCTGAGAAAATCAGGTACAGAACCCCCTGCACTAGGTCAGTCCTGCCATGAAACCACCGTGGGGTCCCCAGGACCTGCTGCGACCTCTGGGCCTGCATTTCCTTCTCGTTAGCAAGTGAGACAGAACGGGTGGCCTCCAAAGCGCCTTCTGACTTGGATATCCCTGAGCTCACCCTCTGGGACCTGCCGTATGAAAGAGAGTTAACTGGGGCGTTGAGACTGGTGCAGAGAAGGCCTGGGAGAGGCAAGGAAAGACATTTTCCTGTCCTTCAAACACACGAAGGACTTCTGGGAAAAGAGCTTCAGTCAGTCACTCCACAGGTCGGAACTGAGATCCTCGGCAGAAATTTCAGGGAGGCCAATTTTAGTACCTAAGAAGAAAGGGTTCTGTAATAACTGCCCCAAACAGGAATGAAATGCCTTGGGGGTCCTGTCTTGGGACCAAGACTGGGTTGGGAATGGAAGTTTGAGCTAAATCAGAGCCGGCAAAGGCCTGGCACACGTACCACCACCCTCCACTCCTGTGACCATGGCAGACATTACTAGGTGCTCATGATACTCTTTCCACAGAGCCCTGATCCGTCACCATGCAGACATTACTAGGTGCTTGTGATACAGAGCCCTGAGCCATCACCATGCAGACATTACTAGGTGCTTGTGATACTCTTTCCACAGAGCCCTGATCCGTCACCGTGCAGACATTACTAGGTGCTCGTGATACTCTTTCCACAGAGCCCTGATGTGCCCTCCGAATCATCCTCAGTGCAGTTTTCTAAGTGGCCAATATCAGTAGGTAGAGATGGTGCAAGAGATGAAAACTGTCCCCGGACCAGTGACTTCCTAGGCCCCTCAGGCTGAAGATTCTAGAGATTTAGAAGAGTATAAAGGAAACTTACCTGCCGGCCTCCGTTTCCAGGGCAGGCTTTATACTCCCCTCCGCCTCCCACCTCGGGCTCTTGTGCCCTCGCTCCACACCCACCCTCAGCTCTAACCAAGCAGGACTGGGAGACAGTGAGGCAGTGGGCTCCACGTCTGCTCTCTTGGCCAGGCCAGGACCAGAAACCATGTTTGAGTGAAGACCCTTTAGTGAGTTAAGGCAGCAGTCAACATCTCTCTCTTATGAGGTTAACCGAAATACATATCACCCCCCTGCCCATTCCATGATCATTGTGGATTTTCAAGTTGGTGACGTGTGACTTAGTGAAACGACCTGCAGGCCCGTTCTTGGACCCAACAGCAGCGGTCAGAGGGTGGGGTCATGCCAGAGCCTGGCAGCCGTTTGGGTGGGGTGGGGGCAGACGTCCCATAGAGACCCACCACAGTTCCGAACGAGGAACTGGACTGAGACCACCCTGTCTCAGTGTGAGAGCCACAGGCCCACACGTGGTCTCCCACAGGTGGCAGTGTGGAGGCCCCCAGGATGGGGTTCACGCACCCGCCGGGCCACCTCTCCGGGAGCCAGAGCAGCCTGGCCAGTGAGATGGGGACAGGCTCTGCCGACCCGCAGGGGGGGACCCTACCCCAGGCCGACCCGAAGGGCCCCGGTGAGTATCCAGCTGCTGTCTTCTCCCCTCTCCTGCCCCCGCGGCCGCGTCCTCTCTCACTCACTCCTTCCAAACTGGAGACTGGTTGGTGACATTTTCAATTCTGCATGTTTACCAAGCACTGTGCGGGGAACGAGGTGAGCCAGACCCTGTCCCTGCCTGCAAGGAACAGAGAGAGGGGCCCGGAATGAGAACGGTAACCATCCCTAGCCGCTCTCACTAATTACAGCAGTGGTCACCGTCCTCCGCTGTGTAAAACGTGCCGGCTCCTCTGGGCCGAACCCTCGTTCTGTTGGCAGAGTGGCTGGGAGGCTTATTGTCCCCATTTGATGGGTGTAGAAACCAAGGCACAGAGAGAGCGCGGGGAGAATCGTGGGCCCCCACCCCGCCCTGTGCCTCTGGACCCAGTCCTGGCTGGCCCGGGAGCATCCTGTGGCGGGGGCGGGAAACTTCTTAAACTAAAGCCAGAGAGAACTGCGCAGGTGCAGGCTCACCCCGTCTCCTTCAAGAAAGAAGCTCCGGGCAGGTTGGGATCCTCCCTGGCCAGAGGATTCATGGGTCCACGTGTGCACCAGGGCGGCAGCTGATCTCCGTCCCCAGGGGTAGAGGGCACCTGGCAGCCCCCCGCGGGAGCGCCTGCCCCACCCCTCTCCTTCCCCACTTGATGGTTCCCCAGGAGCTGCAGAGCATCCGGGAGGCATCTGTGGCTGCAGAGCGGACCCTGCCCCCTCCCTCTGGCCTCCTGGAGGTCCTCCACAGAGGACAGTGTGGAATCCGGCAGCCCTGAGTTCTTGTCCCAGCCCTGCCACCCACAGCCACATGACCTTGAGCAGACTCCCCAGGTTGAACCATATGAAATTGCATTTTTAAAATTTTTTTTGAGACAGGATCTCATGCTCTTGCCCAGGCTGGAGTGCACTGGTGTGACCACAGTTCACTGCAGCCTCGACCTCCTGGGCTCAAGAGGTCCTCCTGCCTCAGCCTGCCATGTAGCTAGGACTGTTGGCAAGTGCCGCCAGGCCCGGCTAATTGTTTTGTATTTTTCAAAGGGACGGGGTCTCCCTATGTTGCCCAGGCTGGTCTTGAACTCCCGGGCTCAAGGGACTCCCGGGTGGGAGTCCTCCCACCTTGGCCTCCCAAAGTGTTGGGATTACAGGCAAGAGCCACCGCGCCCAATTGAAATTCCGTTTTTCTGGTTCAAAAACGTGAAATATCAGTAGTTCGATATGGTTCGCCCTTAGGTTTGATCTCTGCGCCCGGTTCTGTTATCAGTGCGGTGTCCTTCACAGGGTTCTGGGGAGAGAAAAGTCAGTGTCATGTGGACGGCCTTCCCCTAGGAGGTCCTCAGTAAACGTCCGGTAATAAAGGGGGAAGCCGTGTGGTCCAGCGCAGAGAGGGGGTTCCTGGGCTTAAGAAACAATGTGGAAAGGATGGGCGTGGAGGAGGATTTTCTATCTCCCTGCCCATTTGCTCCTTGCGGCATCCTGAGGTCGCCACGTTGGCCACCTGGGTTAGGAGGGGGCCTGAAGCCCAGAGGGGCAGGTGACTTTCCTGCCATCACATAGCAGAGCAGAGCGGCGCTGGTCTCGAGTTTGGGCTCAGGCACGGGTGTTGTCAGCAGAAGGCTGCCTTCCCCTCCAGCCCCTCCGTCTCATTCCCAAAGGCCGGGCTGTCACTGGGGCGGGAGGGACTCCACCCCTGCTCACCTGCGGTGGCCTCTTCTCTCCTCCAAAGGTAAGAGACACACCTGGACGAGCCCCCAGTGCTGACGCGGCTCCAGCTGCCCCTCCAGCTGCCGGGGCTGAGGCGTTTGGTGCCTGGAACAGACTTCCCTGTGGAGGATTCGTGCCAGACCCTGCCCGGCTCCCACGACCGGTCCTTGTGCCCTCGCCAGCCACCCTGTTGGCCATGACTCAACAAACCAGTGTTGGGAGCTGTCTGCCTCCCCGACCCAGTGCCTTTCTGTGCCCCTTCTCTCCCGGGGAGCCGTCTGCATCCGCCGCCCCCTCCAACCACCGCCCTCAGCCCCTGACCTTATTTATTGCCCTTCCCTCCCACACCCTACCAACCTACCTTGTGATGATTTTAAGTTTGCGTGTGTGTTGGGTTGGGCCGGGGGCTTCCCACACGCAGTGTCTGAGCGGCCGCCTGGCCGGGCTTTCTCGTTGCTGTATTAATGGAAGATGAAATGCTAGGGCACGGCCTCTGAAGCTGTGTGTGGTCCCTTAGACGCGAGCACTGGAGCCAGAGCAGTGAGCGTGAGATTCACCCACCCTCTCCCTCTCCCTTCAGCTCTGGGAGGCAGGAGCAATGCCCCCTCCCATGGGCTGGCCCAGGACTGCAGGAGAAACCTGGCTCTGGTTTCTTTGGTTTTTGTATGTTTGTTTGGTTTTGAGACAGAGTCTCGCTCTGTTGCCCAGGCTGGAGTGCAGTGGTGCGATCTAGGTTCACTGCAACGTCCGCATCCCAGGTTCAAGCAATTCTCTCACCTCGGCCTCCTGAGTAGCTGGGATTACAGGTGCCCGCCACCACACCCAGTTCATTTTTATAGTTTTAGAAGGGATGGGGTTTCTCCATGTTGGCCAGGCTGGTCTTGAACTCCTGGTCTCAAGTGATCCACCCGCCTCGGCCTCCCAAAGTGCTGGGATGACAGGTGTGAGCCACCGTGCCCAGCCCTGTTAGGTTTCTTTGAATCCCCTCATGGCCTGCCTGGTTTTTGCTCAGTCTGTCTTCAGCTTTAGGAGCTGGGAAGCTCTGGTGGACGCTGTGAACTCACTCACTGAAGAGCAGCCTTCAGGTGCATCCCTGGCCAGGGCATGTGGCTCCCTCTGCCATGAATTCACTTCTCTTCAGGAGGTTTGGCTTGGCATGAAAATACTTCATTCAGAGTATGGGTAAATGCTTCTGGAAAAGAGCATTCTTGAAGAGAGAGAACGTACGTGTGTGTGTGTGTGTGTGTATGTGTTGGTCGGTGTTCACACCCTCCCATCCTTCCTGCCTCCTGCCCCAAACCCTGGGTCCCTGGGTCTGGAAGGGCCTCCTCTCCAAACTGGGAGCTCCTGGGCCCCCACCATTCACTTTTTGTCCTAGCTGCTGGCAAATAGTAAAGAAACTCACTTTCCCTGTGGCACGTTATGCTTCAGAATTAAAACAATGAAGATTAACATTTGCATTGAGCCACTGTGTTGATCAAAAGACCGTGGTTGCCTGTGTTTCCGAGACGCATCAGTGGAAAAACTGTGGTGCCTTGACTTGCTGGAACACTTCCTAAGCCGCCGTGAAAGGAGGGGCCAGATCTGTGTGTTCATGCAGCTCACACACGTGATGTCGAACAGATAAGGCCATCTACACACAAATAATCAGAATGAGTTCTACAAACATACATGTACGTACGTAAAAGTGTCTTTTAAATGGACAAGCACTTCTGCTTACATATGGTGCACTGAATATATTCATGTTTTCCTCTGTCCCTCAAAACCCCACTAGAATGACATAAAGGAATGAAAGTGGCATAAACCACAAAGACAGAAAGAAAAGGAGAGAAGATGACAGCGAATGACAGATATCTGAAGAGCTCTGGAAGCCGTAACAGTAAGATTTGCTTAGTGTCAACCCCAAAATGTCTACAAAGAAGGAAGCCAAAAGCACGGACAAGCACGGGCAAGCCCATTTACTCTGCAGAATCGCCCAAATGCACAGAACTAGGAGGGGCCGGGTGTCCCGAAGGTGGAAGTTCAGGGTGGATCTGAGGACTGTCTTGACTGAAAGAAGTGTTTACACCTGCAGGTCCCCTCTCTCGGCCTGGTGACTGCCCTTCTCTGACCATGGTAGGAGACAGGTGTACTGCCGGCCAAGGGTGATCTGAAAAGATTCTGGATTGGGGACCCCAAGGGTAGCCAAAGGCTGGGGCAAGGTGCCTTACTGAAATCAGCATGTAAATGGAGAAGCCCTAATTCCCCATTAAAATCCATGATGGAGGCTGATAAAAGCCAGGCCTAGTCCCCATCCGTCCACCCCCAAGGCAGGACATTTATTATTTTGAGACGGAGTTTCGCTCTTGTTGCCCAGGCTGGAGTGCAGTGGCGCGATCTCGGCTCACTGCAACCTCCGCCTCCCGGGTTCAAGCGATTCCCCTGCCTCAGCCTCCCGAGTAGCTGGGATTACAGGCATGCGCCACCACGCCCGGCTAATTTTGTATTTTTAGTAGAGATGGGGTTTCTCCATGTTGGTCAGGCCGGTCTCGAACTCCTGACCTTGTGATCCGCTCGCCTCGGCCTCCCAAAGTGCTGGGATTACAGGCGTGAGCCTCAGCTCCCAGCTGGCAGGACATTATTGAATTTCTGTCTGGGAAACTGATCAAAGAGAACAGATGGACAAGTCCTGACACTGGGGGTTCCCCAAACAGTGGGTCTCTGCCCAGTCCACTGTGAGACCTCCGGTCCACAAGCCTCACCCACATGTTCAGTGCTGCCTAGTAGCTTTGCTGTGTTTCACTCATAGTGGGGACAGCCAAGGGCAACTGACGTCTGATGAAATCCAATAACTGAAAATACAGAGACTCCAGTACACAGAAAAAAGGAGTCAGAGGAAAATGCCCTGAAGTCGTGCACCTATTAAATGAGAAAGGAATGTTATTTTTTTTAAAGGCAGTGTTAAAATTCTTGAACATTAAAAATATAATAGCAGGAATTTAAAATGCATGAGAAGGGATGGAAGAGGAGAGAAATCTCCGAGAGAGGGAACGCAAAAAGAGGGAAAAGTCAAGAATACTGGAAAACAACAAGACCAGCTCAACACAGAAGATCCATCAAACAGGAATTTCATCCTGAGAAAACAGAGGAGAGGAGATGGTTGAAGAAACGACACAGAATACTTCCCAGGACTGAAGGGAATGGGCGTCCACAGAGAACCCTACAAGTGCTCAGCACAGGGACACGAGGCCTCCGTACCGGTGTGGCCCCGGCCACCATCCCAAGCAGCAGTTTGGTGATGCCCAGTAGGCGAAGGTGGGCGCAGCCTGCAGCCGTCCCTGAGGTCTTGCTGAAACACAGATGCTCACTCGCCAGCTCTGGGGTGGGACCCAAGTGTGCACATCTAACAGGCTTGCAGGTGACACATGGTTGAAGGGCTACACCTTGAGTAGCACTGGCACACTGGTCCTGGAGTAGCGTTGGAGCTGGTCCCGGAGGAGCGTTGGAGCTGGTCCCAGAGGAGCGCTGGAGCCTTGGTCCCTGAGTAGCACTGGCACACTGGTCCCGGAGGAGCGCTGGAGCCTTGGTCCCGGAGGAGCGCTGGAGCCTTGGTCCCGGAGGAGCGCTGGAGCCTTGGTCCCGGAGGAGCATTGGAACCTTGGTCCCGGAGGAGCGCTGGAGCGCTGGTCCAGGGCAGTGGTGGTTCCCCTTGGCTGCTCACTGGAATCACCTGGGAGCTTTAAAAGTACTCATGGCAGACCCACCACTAGAGATTTGGGTTTAATTGATTTTGAATGTATCCTTGGCTGGCACTGGGATTTATAAAGCTCTCCAGACGACTCCAACGTGCTGGGAGGCCTCAGGACCGTTGCCCTCCAGAAACTCGTCTACATGGGCTCCAGGAGACATGCACGGAATATTTGCAGTTCAGATTCAGAAACAACCAAAAAGCCTTCAACAGAGGAACAGACACATAAATTGTGATATATGCAAACAATAGAATATTATGCAGTGGTGAAACTGAGTCACCACTCTCAGAGTATGTGCATCTCACCAATAATGCTGACAGGCAGGCAGGTGGCAGAAAAATACATGACACCATCTATGTAGAGATTTCACAAACATGCAAGAACGTTATATATTAAAATATATTTTACACAGCAAGCGAATTCAGAACCAGGAAGGATAACACAGACTCGGGACACGTCTTGGGGAGAGGAGAAATACAATTAAAGAGGAATCTTAATGTTTTATTAAGCTCAGTGATAGGTAGACAGGTTTGTAATATTTATATTTTACTTCATATTGTGTATTTATATGTTTATTATAGATTTGTTTTTTTTTTTTTTTTTTTTTTTTTTTGAGATGGAGTAGTCTTGCTCTGTCACCCAGGCTGGAGTGCAGTGGTGTGATCTCTGCTCACTGCAACCTCCGCCTCCTGGGTTCAAGCCATTCTCCTGCCTCAGCCTCCCAAGTAGCTGGGATTACAGGTGCACAACACCATGCCCAGCTAATTTTTGTATTTTTAGTAGAGATGGGGTTTCACCTTGTTGGCCAGGATGGTCTTGAACTCCTGACCTTGTGATCCACCTGTCTCAGCCTCTCAAAGTGCTGGGATTACAGGCGTGAGCCACTGCGCCTGGCCTAGATTTGTATTTTTTATATGTCAGAAATATTTTAAAGTCAATTAAGAAGCTATACCAAACCTTGTTATGAAATTTCAGGACACCAGGATAATCGGAAAATATTCCAAAGCCTTCTAAAGAGAGAGAGAGAAAAAAAGTCACATACAAAGGATCAGGAATTCCAATGCCACTGAAATTCTCAAAGCAAAATTTGAAGTCAGAGCGCAGTGAAACAAGATCTTCTGAATTCTGACGGGAAACAATTTCTAATTTGACTTTTCTATCCAGCTAGAACTTAGTGAAGTGTGCAGGTAGAATGAAGATATGTTCAGACATGTGAGTTCTTGAAAAATATCACCTCCCTTGCCCTCTTTCTCAGGCAGCTACTGTAGGATGTGCTCCAGCCAAACAAGGGAGAAAACCAAGAGAGACGGGGCATGGGGGAGAATCCTCGGGGTGGAGCTGGGTGGCTGGTCTAGAGGCCAGTGCCAGCCAGCCCAGATGAGGACAGAGGAGGTGCACAAGGATCTACAAGAAGCATGTGTGTGTCAGGGAGATCGTATATGAGAGCTACATCATGACATTTTATAATACATAATGCTCCATAAAATTACAAAATCAAGACATAGAATCCGCGTGAGGTTTTAGATACTGAGGAACTAAAGGCGTTCGAAGGTGACTGACTCCAGATGAGCAGGGGAGCCCTGCGTTACGTTATAAACTTTGTAGGACAGTTACCCTTTTAAAACAATACACTCATTTCATTTATAGCAGTGAATTTTTATGGAAAAATACACACCAAACTGCTGACAAACTCACAGGGCAGGGGGTGGGGCAGTGAGAGCCCCAAGGCCATAGCAGATGAGCACGTAAACACCTGCCTGGCCGAGAAAAGACAGCCTGTGGGCTGCCCCGCAGTCCCTGGGTCCACACCTGACCTGGGAACACCAGCCTTGGGGTGGCTCGGGCCTCTGCTCGCAGCTCTAAACTGCAAGTGCGCTACCCACGCCTCTGTGGGACCGAAGCCCCCTCAGGCTTGATGCAGATGAGCCTCCACACTCAGCCCCCACCAGAACCCCACGACTGGGCCGGACCCAGTCCCCGCACTCCCAGGGTGGATTCCAAATGCGTTTCCTGGAAAGGCGTTCAGTAAGACGACGTCGGTGTGGAAGGGGCAGCTTCGGAGCCGAGCTGGGATGCAAATCCCTCCCGGGAGCCTGTGGCTGCCTTGGGAGTCAAGGGTTCTTGTGGGCTGACCTGGGAACCAAGAAATCCTTTCTTCACAAAACTGCTTTCTTAGTCCCAAGCAACCAACTTACAAATTAGCTTTCAGAACTGAGCCTTTCCTGGTAGAAGGTGGAAGGTGCTCTGTGACGTCCGTAAAAATCAGGGCGTACAGAAGGGACCAGATTCGTGCTAAATACCAGATAACACAAGTGGCTCCTAAAAGAGGCAGCAAGGGGAGAGCTCATGAACTCTGGACGCTGGTTTCAAATCCCAGATCTGCTGCTTAGTGCCTGAAACGATGGTGCTTCCCTGTACCCCTGTTTTCTCATCTGTGAAGTGGGGATAACACTCCCCTCTCAGGATGACAGTGGACATTTAAAACGTGAAAGCCCAGCACAGCTCCCACCGCCGTGACCAGCACGTCAACAGCTACCGGCTGTTTCTCCGGTAGAATTCAGTGAGGAGTGAGTGCCTCAGGAGTGATCGAGAGGCCCTAAGAACGTGAGCAGTTTCCACCCCAAAAAGCGGGGGCTGGCGCCTTTCCCACATGACAAAACGCCCACTTTCTGCCCTCCTTCTCAGGGTTCTGGAAAGTCGGCGGATCTGTCCCGCCTGATCCCGCCTCTCGGTGAACCGGTGGTGGCAGCGGCCTGTTCTGCCGGGCCGGGTGCAGCAGGCTGAGGAGAAGGAAGCTGCCTGGCTCGGGGAGGGAGGCCCATCAGGACTCCAGGCCATGCCCTCCCTGGCTCCCCACTTCCCTCGCCGCGGCCCCCACCTCCTCTCACTGACTGACTTTGCCGACGACAGACAGAGCCTCAGTTCCACGAGCCACGGCCAGGGAGGGAGGCGGCATCCTCCTGTGCGGGGTGACCGTCCATCATGGCCACCGTTTGTGGAGTCAGGCCCCTGCGTGAGCTTTAGGGAAATCCCCGCCCACCTAGGAGTCAGGGACGTTTGTGCTCCCACTTTTCAGAGGAGGAGACTGAGGCCCAGAGAGGTCGAGAGGGCCCGACTTGGAATCGGGGCGGTCAGATGCCAAAAACCACGCCCCACAGGCTTCACCGCAAGGCCAGGGTGTGAGATGAAAAAAGCTGGGGTTCCAAGGGCAGAGGTGTCGGCAGCACAGATGGAAACTTCTCGGTGAACGGGGGAAAGTCAGCCCCTTGTCCCCCTGGGGTATTTTCCCAGTGCTGATGTAACAAATGAGAGTGAGTCTCAGTCAATGCGGAGATTTCGCCCCCGTTCCGGAAACTGTCTCGTGTCCGTGGCCCCACCTGGCTGTGAGCCCCAGGTTCGGAGCTCAGCCTTCCTTCGTGGGCACTTGGGGGTGGGTTCACTGAAGCAGCCGCCCTTGCAGGTGCAGCGGTGGCTTTGGCTGGGAGGGTTTCCAGCAGCTTCCATGGATGAAGTGGGCTCTCAGGGCCTTTGAAGCCCAGGGCCTGTCTCTAGGCTGACCTTCGACCTCAAGGAGGGCTGTGGGAGCCGGGCCACGGAACGTGGCACCTGAACTCCAAGAAGGGGAGCTGATCCCTCGGGCCCCCAGCACCGCCCACAGGCTCCCACAGTTGTCTCGTCTTCCCACAAGCACCTGCCTCCCCTTTTTAAAAATTGCAGCAAAATTAGGTAGAATTTAAGTGTATAGTTCAGTGGCGTGAAGTACATTCACAGCAGTGTGTAACCGTTACCATCAAACATTTCCAGAACTTTCCCATGATCCCATAAACAACTCCCCGTTTCGCCTCCCCCAGCCCCAGGAACCACCCTTCCAGTTTCTGTCTCTGTCGCTGACCACCCTGGGTTCCTCATATAAGTGGAATCATATGTTTGTCCTTTTGTGTCTGGCGTCTTTCACTTAACATCATGTTTTCAGGGCCCATTCCTGTTGGAGCACCTGTCCGATTTTTATTCCACTTTATGGCTGAATGATATGTGTGTGTATCCATCATCTGCCGATGGACGCTTGGGTTGGTTCCCCGTTTCGGCTGCTGTGACTAAGGCTGCTATGAACTAGGTGTACAGATGCCTGTTTGAGTCCCTTCTTCCAGTTCTTTTGGTTAAATACCCAACAGTGGGCCGGGCGCAGTGGCTCACGCCTGTAATCCCAGCACTTTGGGAGACTGAGGCAGGCAGATGACTCGAGCCCAGGAGTTTGAGACCAGCCTGGGAAATGTGGCAAGACCCCATCTCTACAAAATATACCAAAAAATTAGCCAGGCACAGTGGCCCACACCTGTAGTTCAAGCTGCTAGGGAAGCTGAGGTAGGAGGATAGCTTGAGCCTGGGAGGTCGAGGCTGCAGTGAACCATGATCATGCCACTGTACTCTAGCCTGAGTGACAGAGTCAGAACTTGTCTTTTAAAAAAAAAATACCCGGCCGGGCGCGGTGGCTCACGCCTGTAATCCCAGCACTTTGGGAGGCCGAGACGGGCGGATCACGAGGTCAAGAGTTCGAGACCATCCTGGCTAACACGGTGAAACCCCGTCTCTACTAAAAAATACAAAAAACTAGCCAGGCGAGGTGGTGGGCGCCTGTAGTCCCGGCTACTCGGGAGGCTGAGGCAGGAGAATGGCGTAAAAACCCAGGAGGCGGAGCTTGCAGTGAGCTGAGATCCGGCCACTGCACTCCAGTCTGGGCGACATAGCGAGACTCTGTCTCAAAAAAAAAAAAAAAAAAAATACCCAAGAGGAATTGTTGGATCATATGGTAATTGTAGGTTGGCTTGTTTTTAGGACCATAGTCCACTGAGGCCGTACCACTTCACACTCCCACCAGCGATACACAAAGGTCTGCCTTTCATTTGAACACAGGACACCATCCTCCTGAGCCCCGCACTGGCCCCCAGCACCGTCCCCTGCCCCAGGAGCTTCAGCTGTTCCCGTGATGCTGGCTGCATGGGCATGCACCCTGGGCAAGCAGGCAGGGCCCTGGGCTCGGCTCAGTGACCTGCTGTCGCCATCTGGAAATGCTTCGTTTCGTTGAATAAGGGTCCCCCTGTTTTCATTTTGCACCAGGGCCTGTGATCGTAGAGCGGGCCCTGCCTGGCCTGGCTGTCTTTCTGGGCACAGACTCTGTAAGTGCAGCTAGATCAACGGTCCAGGCCGACCAGGATGAGTCCTCTGACTCTGCAGAGGGGCCTCCTGGGGAGGTGGCAGGAGTGCCTGACCGGGCGTCTGGGACACAGGTTCACATCCTGGCCCTGCCTCGAGCCCTCCGTGTTTGTCACTCCCCGCCTGTGAGATGAGAGAGTCCCTCACTGTGTTCCCCAGTGGGGAGAGAAGCCTCCTATGTTGGGTAACCGGCTGGAGGGCCCAGCTGTTGGAGGTCCTGGGCAGAAGCGGCCCTCGCCAGGGGAGATGGACGGGGAGATGGACTGCCCACAGACGCACACACACGTGTGCATCCACTAGTACGTACAGACACAGAAAGCTTCACCTGTTTACAGAAGACGGAGGAGGCCGGGTGCAGTGGCTCTTGCCTGTAATCCCAGCACTTTGGGAGGCCAAGGCAGGAGAATCACCTGAGCCCAGGAGTTCGAGACCAGCCTGGGCAATATGGGGAGATGCCATCTCCAGAAAAATAAAAATGTAGCCAGACGTGGTGGTGCGCGCCTGTAGCACCAGCTACACAGGAGCCTGAGAAGGGGAGGATCATTGAGCCCAAGAGTTGGAGGCTGCAGTGAGCTGTGACTGTGCACCTGCATTTCAGCCTGGCTGACAGAGCAACACCCTGTCTCAAATATATGCGGAGGGCCTGTGAGTTTAAATTGCTCATCCAAGTGCCAGCAAATGCTCTTCTGCACGGGGGAGGGATGAGACCAAAGGAAAACCTGGCACTAGCATTGCCCGGAGAGAAGGGCCTCGCCAGGCCATGTGTGAAGAGCACTGGCAGAGCCCCTGCCACGGCTGAGTCCCGGCGTCCCCTGCAGAGCAGGGCCTTGATGCTCCAGTTGCCTGTCCCTCTCCTTTCCTCTGCAAACGGTCAGGGCTCTGACCTGCAGCGCCCGGCGCCACCCCTGGGGCTGTGTCTTGTGCAGAAAGCACAGCAGAGCCTGCCTCTCCCAACCCCGCGTACCTCGGAGAGCAGACAGGCGGGAGGAGGAGGGGGTGGGAGCTCAGAGAGCCTTGGGAGCCCCCGACAAGGTGCCCCCGGTCTCCACCAAGACGGGCCGAAGCGCTGAGCCTTTGATGCAGACCCCAGGATGCTGCAGCTTCTTCAGTGCCAATTACCAGAAAATAATTCAGCGTGCTCAGCCCTGCCTCTCAGCGGCTCCTCTTTGGAGACATTTGAAGTCTGACTGTACCCCTCCCTCCTTCCCGTCTGCCATCGCCTCTGCCCAGGCTCTTTCAGGGGGAAAAGGGAACCAAAAGCTGGGCCGTGTCATCCCTGGCCCCAAAGCAGGGACCCGCCCAGATCAGTCGCTGCACCTCCTTCCCGGCTCTGCTTCCAGAGTGGTGGGGCAAGGCGGGGTCCCTAGAGCCGGCTTCCGAAGCAGAAGTCAAGGCTTATTCACCTTTGGGTCCCTGGTTAGCTGTCGAGAAATATTGCTGGATCAATGGACGCACGGACGCATGGGCAGATGGAGGGGTAGGGGGTGGGTCAGTGGGTGGTGGAGGGGTGAGGAAGGTGGGGGGATGGGTGGATGGCAGATGAGTGAGGGGATGGATGGAGGGATGGATGAGTGAGGGACGGGTGAGGAGATGGATGGGTGAGTGGGTGGAGGAGTGGGGGATGGGTAGGGCGATGTTTGAGTTGGGAGTGGGTGGGGGAAGGATGGGTGGGGGATGGTGGGGGTGGGTGGGTGGCTGGGGGATAGATGGGAGGATGGATGATGGACAGACTAATGGAGCACTGGACAGACGGATGGAGAGACAGGTGCATAGATATTCTGCAGGGACCAATGTGCTGAAGGACGTCTGAGAGGATGGACACGTGAGCAGAGGATGGACCGCTGTCCTGATGGGACGAAGGATGTGTGGATGGATGGAAACACCGCAGGCCCAGGGCCCGTGTGCCCACAGACCAGGAGCCCCAACCCACAGTTCCCACAAGCTGTGGGTCCTCGGCCAGGGGCGCTGAATTCAAAGTTGCCACAGGAATCCGGGGCAGAGCGGCTCTTGAAGCCCCACCAGCCACTGGGGACTTGGTCTTCTGGGCCTCAGTTAGTGCCCTGCCTGGGGACCAGGCCAGGCCTGCAGGCCTCAGAGCAGCCACCACCCAGGGAGGGAGTAGCAGCTCTGGCCTGCCAGCCTCTAACTGCCCACTCACTGCCCAGGCCAGCACCCGCCCAGGCTGGCTCACTCTCCATGCCAGGCCACTGGCGAAGTGGAGTGGGGCTGTGAAAGGTGCCAGGTGCTTGTGTGGAGCCCTGGTCTGTGTGCCCAGCCTGCCTCAGTGACCCCCAACGGACTCCACCCCCCATCAAAATCACTACAGCTGTAGCCCCAGCTACTTGGGAGGCTGAGGCAGGAGGATTGCTTGAGCACAGAAGTTGGAGGCTGCAGTGAGCCGTGATCTCGCCTCTGCACTCAGCCTGGGTAACAAAACGAGACCCTATTCAAAAAAAGGAAATGAATGAAAGAAAACTCACATTCCTTGTGCTAATAAGACAACCCTAAAGTGTTTGTGCGGATGAGGATTAACTGATTTACTTGACATGTTAATTAGCCAGCCCTTAATGTGTGTGCAGGTTAGATCTCACTCACACTCATTCACACAGAAGTACAGGCACGTGTCACCTAACAACCAGGATACGACGGGGTTACTTCCAAGAAATGTGTCATCAGGCGATCTCATCATTGTGCAGACATCATAGAGGGCACGGACGTAAATCTACATGGCAGAGCCTACGGCACACCTAGGCTTTGGGGGAGGGCCTATGGCTCCCGGGTTACAAACCTGTACAGCATGTGACTGAATACTGCAGCAACTGCAACACAGTGGAATTATGTGTGTAGCTAACTATAGAAAAGGTACAGTAAAAATACGGCATAAAAGATATTTTAAAATGGCACAGGTGTGTAGAGCACTTACCGTGAACGGAGCTTGCAGGACTGGAGTCGCTGTGGGAGAGTCAGTGTGTGGTGGGTGTGAGGGCCTAGGACATTACTGTCCACTCTTATGTGGCTGGCAGTGTAGTAGGTTTACACCAGCATCACCACAAACAAGGGATAGCGTGTTGCACCGTGACATTACAAGAGCTGCAACATCACTAGGCAATGGGAATTTTCAGCTCCTTTGTAATCTTATGGGACCACCGCTGGATATACAGCCTGTCACCGACAAACTTCGTTATACGGTGCATGACTATGTTTTAAACTAAATCACGCAGCTAGGCCAAGCACCCCTCTCCTCCGCTCTGCCGCCTCCAGAATGTGTAAGTGCAGACAGGTCAGTTGTGCCACTGTGGGCCTCAGATCCCCTGCTAAATCCAAGATTGAGTCAGACGCACTCCAGGGTCTCTTGGCCCTGAAAGTCTGTGACTTTGGAGCGTCTCTGCCCTAGGCGATGGGGTGAGACCAGGCCAGGTCGCCAGGCTCCTCGAACTGGGGGAGAGCCCTGCATCCAAGCCCAGCAGCTCCCGCAGAACATGAGAGCTGTGCCAGGCACACCCGGGAGAGCACATCGGCCAGACTCTGAACTGGGGTCCGGAGCCACCTCCCTCTGAAGGAGCTGCTGATGTGGCTTGGATCTGTGCCCCACCCACGTGTCACGTTCAGGTGTAGCCCTCAGTGTTGGAGGTTTTCTCATGACTGGTTGAGCGCCGTCCGCCTTGTAAGTTCTCACCAGCTCGGCCGTTTACGCGTGTGTAGCGCCTCCCGTCTCAGTCTCTTGCTGCTGCTCTGACCGCGTGGCGTGCCTGCTCCCCCTGCGCCTTCTGCCGTGATTGTAAGTGTCTGGAGGCTCCTCAGAAGCTGAGTACAGGCCAACATCAAGCTTCCTGTACAGCCCGAGGAACCCTGAGCCAATTACACTGCTTTTCTTTATAAATGACCCAGCCTTGGGTGCTGCTTTACAGCCAGGACGGTGACCTGCAAGGCCTGGAGCAGCCACAGATGTGGCCTTCCCCAGCTCGTAGGCCTTGCACGTCTGAACCGATAAGCACACCTGCCGTTTTCTGAGCAGCTGGGGAGGGAACGGCTCCTCTTGGAAAGCAAGTGTCTTCGTTCAGGAAAAAGCTCCTGTGTCATTAGCCATTTTAAAGGCACATTTCAACCAGGGGCCAAGAGACATTAGAAACGAACACAATTTAGAGGAAAGTGCAGAGGTCAGAGCGAGGAGTTGAAGCAGGAGGTCCCTGAGTGAAGCTCCCTCCCCCCTGCGTCCCCCGCACTTTGATGGGGCAGCCAGAGGACTCGTGTGTCATGTTCCGTTTGACGCTGTTTGCACTACAGTGATCTCAGGGCCTCCGTCCCACCCCAAACGTCTGCAGTGTCTCCTACACACCCAGATGCCTTGTGCCTATGCATTTATGGGGGAACAGGGGCGGAACGTCACATCTGAGTCTCTGTGGTTCAGAAATGTGTGCAAGGACACGTATCCACCTCAACACTGAAATAACAGCCACAGGCGATGTTACGGAAACCTCAGCGAGGGCTGCGGCCTTCTGCAGGACACCGACGTGACCCGGCACATTATGCAGCGAGGAGCAGGAGGCCACGGGCAGAGCAAGCACCCACCCAGGTGTTCCAGGACCAGTGGGTCTCGCCAGGTGCGGGACTTTCGGGGCTGAAGCCAGGAAGTTTCCAGCAAACTGGGGAGAGTTGATCACCGTAAACAGCCACCACCTGGGTCACATGGGCCCCGGCCGGAGGCCAGACTGGGTGTCTCCACACGTCCCCTCAGTCAGCTCTCGCATTAAAGGAATCATGGGGGTGGACACCATGCCCTCCGCTTCACAGAGGAGGAAACTGAGGCTGAGAGAAGTCCATCAACGTGCACACGACCACACCGCCAGCACGTGGCAGAGCGAGGATTTCAGCCCGAGGCCCGAGCTCTCGGCTCTGTGCTTGTCACGTGGTCTCCTGAGGCTCCTCGACCTTAAACCGAAACCAACACCCTCAACAGCCTTACTCCGTGCCCTGGTGCAGGGCCTGGCCCAGGAGTCCCCTCACTGTCCGTAGCCCCTCCCCATTCCTACCAACGCCTTCCCTTCCTCGGACCACCCCTGGCTGCAGGTCACAGTCTCCCTCTGCCACCCTTCCCACGTGTCAGCCCAGCAGAGCCCTGTGGACTTTCACCGCACGCCCCGCTCTGACCCTCGGCCAGGCCTGCAGGCAGCACCTCCCTGTCTGCTCCTCGGTCAGGAAACAGCAATTCCCGCCCAGCCTGGGGATTTCCAAGCTGGAAATTCAAACAGCTCAGCACGGAAGAGGCTTAAACAGGGTCAGGTAACGGAAATAACAAGACGATAAATTATTCCAGGGAAAGGGCAATTTCCCTCATACCCTGCCTGACTCCGGGAACACCGTGATCATGGTGGAAATCGGAGGGTCAGAGCCGGTATCCAGGGAAAGAGAAAGGAGGTCCCTCTGCCTGCCGCTGTCAGTGCAGCTCCAGGTGCGAGAGGGGGTGTGAGGTCAGTCCCAGGCTGGGCCCAGAACCGGCCACGAGCAGGTGCGTCCTCCCTGGAGGCCCAGGACCTGCCCCCAGCCAGCTGAAGAGGCCGAGGACTCGAGGCCGAAAGCCAGCATCTGGAGTCGCACAAACGCGTGCTCTCGTCCCAGCTCTGGCACATGCCAGCTGTGTGACCTTAGGTAAGGAACTTGACCTCTCTGAGCCTCCTGGACACAGCAGTAGTGAGGGCTGCATGAAATCACGTGGGGCACATGGTCAGAACGGTGCAGCAGTAGATGGCGGCTGCCCGTTCCCGGGATCAGAGGGCTCTCGGGTGCGAGCTGCAGCAGGGCGTGGTGGGAACTGCCATGAGATGCAGGACCCTCCAGTTATCTAGGGAACCAGGCCCGTGTCAGAGGAGCAGCTGCAGAGGTGAGCACACACCACTGCTAATTCTGCAGAGGGTCCAGTCTGACTCCGACCTCCCACCCAGCCAAGGCTCTCACCTGCATACGCTCTGCTCTCTCTGAGGCGTCCGGATTACGGGAGTTTATCTCTTGCCTGTTTGTGTTTTGTTGTGGTGTTATGATTGCTTTTCAGCCCGTTTTATGGAAATCTTTCTAAGATGTACCAGGAGCGCCTCCTTTTTCCAGATAACGTAGAAGTGTCTTGTAAACTCTGATGACTCGGGGTGCTGTGGAAATGAGGAGACCTCTCTGCCCCCACACTGCCTGACCCCAGCGTATTGGAGCTGCCTCCTCCTCCAGCCCCAGACAGCCCCCCCCCGCTTCCTCTTGAATCTGCTGCTGGTTACCCCTGGGGAGACCAAGCCTTGCTGGTGGAGGGGAGATAAACAAGCTCACCAAATCATTATTCTTAATTTGCAGGAAGGCCAAAGCTCTCTCTGAGCCGAGCTCTATTCTAAAGACATTTTTTACTGTTTAGAAGCCTTTGATTCCTTTACTTCCCAGCAACTGGCTGAGTTCCCAGGGCTGAAGTTGCCTTGAAGTTTGACTGCTGAATAAGAAAAAGAGCTTTCCTCTATTTTGTTGTTAGCTCAATCCAGAGTTTGAGCTGGTAGCATAAAGATTTCAAACATACTGAGTAGGATTTCTTCAACTAGATTGTTTTGGAAAATACAACTATGAAATCTGGGAAGGACAGATACAAAAGAAAAACAAGTCTCCGTTCCAGGCTAAGGTGGATGGAAGGGGGGGTGCCGCAAGGAGGCTCGAACCTGAGACAGTCTGTAAACCAGAAAAACCTCCCCTACATTTGGGGGCTGGCGTGCAGCTGCTCACATTTTTATCTTGCCAAATTAAGAATATAAAATAATAACCATTGGATAAGATCACCCTTATTTTAGAAAAGAAAGGGGAAAAGTCAACAAAAAAGCTGTTTTGTTTTGCTTTAATTAAAGGGATTTAACTTTCTGAAAAACTTCCTACATTACCCTCTGCTTGTCTTATTTTGTCATGGGTGAGTAAAGCCGTCAGCTTCTCAGCTGCTGTAAACCACCAGGGTAGGACCAATACTTGGAGGCCGGATACTAGAACGCCTGGGTTCCAGGGTCGGGATCCTGCTGTGAACAGGACATGGACAGACTGATGGAGCATTGGACAGATGGAGGGAGAGACAGGTGCATAGATATTCTGCATGGACCAATGTGCTGAAGGACATCTGAGAGGATGGACAGAGCTTGGAGGTTCCAGGGTGGGGATCCCACCGAGGATGCTTTGGTTCTGGGGTCGGGATCCCGCCGAGGACGCCTGGGTTCTGGGGTCGGGATCCCGCTGTGAACGCCTGGGTTCCGGGGTCGGGATCCCGCTGTGAACACCCGGGTTCCAGGGTCGGGATCCCGCCGAGGACACCCGGGTTCCGAGGTCGGGATCCCGCTGTGAACGCCTGGGTTCCGGGGTCAGGATCCCGCCGAGGACACCTGGGTTCCGGGGTCGGGATCCCGCCGAGGACGCCTGGGTTCCGGGGTCGGGATCCCGCTGTGTTGCGTGAGCTGGGTTCGGTTCGAGTGTTCTCTGTGCTGGTTGTGCAGTCCAAGTTGTGCAGACACACAGCCTGGGTTTGAATCTGGGTTTGAATCTGGGTTTGAATCTGGAGTCCATCTCCAGCCACGGGGTCCTGCAGAAGGCCTCCGTGCCTCAGTTTCCCTGTCTGTAAAATGTAAGTGGTTGCCGTGCCCTGCTCGTGGACGTATGGTGAGGCCCCTCTCAGATGCTCGTGTCTGCTCACTGGCTGCTGCTTGTGGGTGCTTGTTGGATGTGGCTCCTACAGGCCCTTCCAGGTCTGTGTAGACTCAGAGGAGTTGGGGGCAGAAAGGAGCTTTGGTGATGGAAGCACCCAGGTCAGGGAGAAGAGACGCAGAGGATTCGACTCCTGGCCACAGGGGCCAGGCAATCCCCAGGTCCTGAAACTTTATCCAAGGACCTCAGCAGGCACTTGGGAGCACAAAGAGAGGGTGGTGGGGCATGGGGCCCTCCCGGCTGAGAGTGCCTTTTGGAGAAGGGGTCTGCCCCGATGCAGCATTTCTCAGATCCAGACCCTGACAAATGGGCCACCAGGGTATCCCAGAAGACTGAACTCCCGTCTCCCACCACACACACACACACGTGCACACGTACACACATGCATGAGCACACATACACACTGACATTCTCCTCACCCTGAGTAACACAGGACCTGTGAACACCAATTCTAGTCATTTGAGTGTGTGTACAGCTGTGTGTGTACAACTGTGAGTGCATGTACAGCTGTGTGTGTACGACTGTGAGTGAGTGTACAGCTGTGTGTACAGCTGTGTGTGTACAACTGAGTGCGTGTACAGCTGTGTGTGTGTACAATGTGTGTGTACAACTGTGTGTGTGTACAACTGTGAATGTGTGTACAGCTGTGTGTGTACAACTGAGTGCATGTACAGCTGTGTGTGTGTACAACTGTGTGTGTACAACTATGTGTGTGTACAACTGTGAATGTGTGTACAACTGTGTGTGTACAACTGAGTGCGTGTACAGCTGTGTGTGTGTACAACTATGTGTGTGTACAACTGTGTGTGTACAACTGTGTGTGTACAGCTGTGAGTGTGTGTACAGCTGTGTGAGTGCATGTACAGCTGTGTGTACAACTATGTGTGTACAACTGTGTGTGTGTACAACTGTGTGTGTGTACAACTATGTGTGTGTACAACTGTGTGTGTGTACAACTGTGTGTGTGTACAACTATGTGTGTGTACAACTGTGTGTGTGTACAACTGTGTGTGTGTACAACTGTGAATGTGTGTACAGCTGTGTGTGTACAACTGAGTGCATGTATAGCTGTGTGTGTGTACAACTGTGTGTGTACAACTATGTGTGTGTACAACTGTGAGTGTGTACAGCTGTGAGTGTGTGTACAGCTGTGTGAGTGCATGTACAGCTGTGTGTACAACTATGTGTGTACAACTATGTGTGTGTACAACTGTGTGTGTGTACAACTATGTGTGTGTACAACTATGTGTGTGTACAACTGTGTGTGTGTACAACTGTGAGTGCATGTACAGTTGTGTGTACAGCTGTGTGAGTGTACAGCTGTGTGTGTACAGCTGTGTGTGTGTACAGCTGTGTGTGTACAGCTGTGGGTGTGTACAACTTTGTGTACAGTTGTGTGTGCATGTACAGCTGTGTGTGCACGTGCACATGAGCATCTGTGTTTACACGTGTGCCTGTGTGGGTGTGCACCTGTATGTGCCTGTGGGGGTGTGCCTATTAGGGTGTGTACACCTGTGTGGGTGTGCATCTGGAATGGTGTGTGAACACATATGTGGTCTTGGGTACACATATGCATGTGTGTGCACACACATGTGCAGCCTACACATACAGAGCTGTGCATAGACTCAACTGACTAGAGCTGGTGTTCAGAGATCCTGTGTTGCACATGTATGTATGTAAGTATCTGTGGATGTAGGCTGAGCATAAAAGAATTTAAAAGTTTGTTCTGGCCGGGCACAGTGTCTCATGCCCGTAATCCCAGCACTTTGGGAGGCTGGGAGGGTGGATCACTTGAGGTCAGGAATTTGAGACCAGCCTGGCCAACATGAAGAAACCCTGTCTCTGCTAAAAATACAAACAATTAGCCGGGCATGATGGTGGGCGCCTGTAATCCCAGCTACTCAGGAGGCTGAGGCAGGAGAATCACTCGAACCCAGGAGGCGGAGGTTGCAGTGAGCGGAGATTGCACCACTGCACTCCAGCCTGGGCGACAGAGCCTGACTCTGTCTTTAAAAAAAAAAAAAAAAAAAAAAAAAAGCTTTTTCTGACGTCTCTCTCCCGCTTTCCACCCATCCTCCTCTTTTCTGTCTTTTATTCCTTTACTGTAATGAAAAAAAGGAAAGGCAGCTGAGGAGACCAGCAAAGCGCCAGCGAGCTTGAAGTCACGTAGACCTAGATTCAAACCCCAGCTCTGTTATTCTCTCTCCAGTGATACTGAGCAAGTCACTTAACCCATCCAAGCCTCAGTTTCTCATTCATACCGTGGGATAAAAACATTTGCCTGACATAGCACACGACAGTAAGAGTGCATGAATGCAGAGTGAGTGGCTGTGTAGTGGGTGGCTAAGGGCTGACTCTGGGGTCAGACTGGGTTTGCAGCCTGTTCTGTGAGTTTCTAACAGGGTGGCCGTGGACAGTTTGTTGCCCCCCTGTGCCTCCGTGTCATCGGAAGACTGTCACTTTGTAGAGGTGCTATGAGGAGTGAATGTGGTGGCAACTTAACTCCTTACCGCAGTTCTTGGCACATAGCAGGAGCTTTATAAGGGGCGGTTATTAAAATGTGTATCAAAAGCACTGAGGAAAAAAAAGAGAGAAAGCCAAAAAGCATTTAGACTTTTTTTCGTTTTAGAGACAGGATCTTGCTCTGTCGCCCAAAGCCGGAGTGCAGCGGCGAGATCCTAGCTCCCTACGTGCTGGAACTCCTGGGCTCAAGCAATCCTCCCACCTCAGCCTCCCAAGAAGCTGGGACTGCAGCTGCAGCCACTGTGTCTAGTAATTTTTGAAAAAAAAAAATGTTTTGTAGAGACAGGATCTCACTGTGTTGCCCAGGCTGGTCTGGAACTCCTGGCCTCTCAAAATCCTTTCATCCTGCTTTCCCCAAATGCTGGGATTACAGGCATGAGCCACCGTGCCCAGCCTATTTAGAGTTTTTAGGAGGGATGGAAATGTTCTAAAATTGGATTGTGCTGGTGGTTGCACAACTCTTTACATTTACTAAAAATCATTAAATTGTGCACTTGAAATGGTTGAATTTTATGGTGTATAAATTATGCCTCAATAAAGCTGTTTTTTAAAAAGCACTTAGAGTTAGTGAAAAAGCAACTTGCAGAATAATATACACACTATTGTTGTCATTTATGAAAAGTTTTAAACTATGTAAAACAGTACTTCTCTAATACAAATATATGTAGTGAAAATATGAAATGCAGCCTGGAATGACATGTGTAAATTTCATAATTACGCTCGCTCCCTGGGGTGGGGCTGAGACACAAGAAGGGAATTTTTATCTGTAATGTTTTATTGTATTTATATTTTTAAAAGACCAGGAAAGCGCCATATGCAATGGTGTCACATAAAGTCACAATAAAAAAAAGGCAAAGCCAGGCACAATGGCGTTGTGGTCTCAGCTACTCGGGAGGCTAAGGCAGGAGGATCGTTTGATTCCAGGAGTTCAAGTCCAGTCTGGGCAATATAGCAAGTCTCCATCTCTAAAACATAAATAATCCTGGGGGCAGGGAGAGGTGCCTAATGGGAGAAACCCATGCTGGGGTGGGGAAGGCTGGCAACTTCTGGCTGCGTGACTTGGGTGGTGGTTATGTTGACGTCTCTTTGGAACTAATCATTTGAGGCAACTGTGTTTTATGCAGTTTTATATGCTGTCGTTCACAATCTTATGAGTTCAAAAATCTCAGGCTGGGAATGGTGGCTCGCACCTGTAATCCCAGCACTTTGGAGGCTAACCGGGGAGGATGAGTCTAGCCCAGTAGTTTGAGAGCAGCCTGGGCAACATGGCGAAACCCTGTCTCTGCAAAAAAAAAAATACAAGCAAATTAGCCGGTTGTGGTGGCGTGTGCCTGTAGTCCCCGTTACTCAGGGGGCTGAGGTGGGAGGATCACTTGAGCCCAGGAGGTGGAGGCTGCGGTGAACCGTGATTGTGCCGCTGCACTGCAGCCTGGGCGACAGAGCAAGACTCTGACTCTTAAAGAAAAGCAAACCAAACAAAACCCTCCATAAAAAATGAAAGTGGGCGGGCGCGGTGGCTCAAGCCTGTAATCCCAGCACTTTGGGAGGCCGAGACGGGTGGATCACGAGGTCAGGAGATCGAGACCATCCTGGCTAACACGGTGAAACCCCGTCTCTACTAAAAAATACAAAAAACTAGCCGGGCGAGGTGGCGGGCGCCTGTAGTCCCAGCTACTCAGGAGGCTGAGGCAGGAGAATGGTGTAAACCCGGGAGGTGGAGCTTGCAGTGAGCTGAGATCCGGCCACTGCACCCCAGCCTGGGCGACAGAGCAAGACTCCGTATCAAAAAAAAAAAAAAAAAAAAAAAAAAAAAAAAAAAAAAAAAAAAAAAAAAAAAAAAAAAAAAATGAAAGTGTTAGTTTGGGTGGATATGTTTTGGGATTTGTTATGTTATTTTCTACAGTCTTGTGTAATAAAATTCAAAATAATTAAAACAAAATGATGGCCTGCCTTGCAGGTTGGGGTGGGGGCTGTGAGGAATTTGGGATAACACACGGAAGTGCCTGGGGAAAGGGAGGGAGGCTTGCCCGCCCTCCTCAACTAGGGGAGCCTGAGGTGTGGCTGCCTCCAACCCCCAGAGGAGCAACCTGCCCTCCCAGGCTCCCGGACGCCAGCAGATGCTTGGCAAAGGGCCTCAGACAGCCTCCCTGATTTACGAGGCTCTCCACGTTCCCGCTGATGGACGGCCCTCCGCTCGCCCTCCCTCCTCCCTCTAAACGCTGCTGTCTCCAAGGCCACAGGCCCAGAGTGGGAGCTGCACAGGCAGGGAGGAGCCGGGCTGGCCTCCCTCCTCCTCCCACCCAGCTGCCCCATCACCCAGTGGTCTCCCCCACGCTGCCTCCCTCCCACCTCCGTGCATCGAGGGCCTGCCCGCCACGAGCCAGGCACCCGGCTGGGTCTCTGCCTCCAAGGAGCCTTGCAGGCCAGAAACAGCAGGACCTGAACACAGCTGCTTTCCACGTTCCCCAGGCTGCTCTAGGAGTTGGCCTCGAGTGAGACCAAGCCCCCCATGGGATGGTTTGGTGCCAGAATGTTCCAAGAGGAGGCCCTGGCCAGTGAAAGGCCCTGAGGGAGGTGGGACCGTGAGCCTGGGCAGGGGTGAGAGTGGGGAGGGTGGGACAAAAGCACTGAAACGGGTTCTTCCTGAGTACTAAGAACTTTCTACCAAGGCCCTGTGGGAGGGGATGAGCCACAGTCACCACTGGGGCTGCGGGAAGCCAGGTGGGGCAGGAACAGTCCCCCCGCCAGCCGCACTGGGGTGGACTTGGAGCCCTGAGCTAGAACCCCAGAGGGAGCCGGGAGCCCTGGCCCTGCCTCATAGTTGCTCTATGACCTTGGACAGCTCAGGCCACCTCTCAGCCTCCGTTTCCACATTCGCAAAGCTCTGCCGGAACCCCCGCTTCAGAATACTGGGCCCTACCCTGGGCCTGAAGCCTGGGCTCCCTGGGAATGGGTCCTGAGAATCTCCAGAGGGTCCCGAGGCAATCAGGTTGGACCCCACAGCTCAAGGGCCACAAAGATGGTGATGCTCCATGCAGATCCTCAAGAAACTCAGCACTGCTGGGGAGACACACCTGAACAGTCATCACCAAGTGTGATAAGGCCCGTAAGGGTGGCACAGATGTGGCCATGCCAGGGGACCACTGTGGAAAGCTCGTCTGCATTGGCTTCACGGAGAAAGCAACACCTGCGTAGTGTGTTGAGGGCAGCGTAGGAGCGCGCCCGGTGGTCAAGGGCAAATGAAGGTGCCCAGCAGGCAGGGCGGCCCGAGCAGAGGCGTGGTGGCTGGTGTGTTTGGGCGCTGGGCTGTGGTGGGGGTGGGGAGATGGGGGTACTGAATGAGTTATACGGACGCTTCATCCCTGAGTCTTGGACTCTGAATGCAGACAGCAAAGCGCTCCCCACACTGACCCATAAGGCAGGTGGAGCCCACAGCATCAGTGGCATCCAGGGGAGTGTGATAGGAGGGTGACCAGGCGCCAAGCCCAAGGGACAGGTGCGACAGGAGCCACTGGGCCTCCACCCTCTGCCCCGTAGGGCCCCTTCACACCGAGAGCTCCAGCCAGGCTCAACCACAGGCAGCTCCCCAAACACCACCCTCCTCCCCATGCCTGGCCTCAGCACGTGCTGTTCCCCCTGCCCAGACCCCTTCCTCCTTCCTGCGGCTCTTTGCTGGGCGGACCTTTTCTCAGCCTTCAGGTTTCAGGGCTGAGGCCAACACGGTGCCTCTAGCTCCTGCCTCAGGGCAGAAGAGAGATGAGGGAGGCAGCAGGTGGGGCTGCAGAGGCAGGGGCTGCCATGTGGTTAACCTGATGCAGACCCCCAGCCCTCTGAGGAAGGCTGGACGTGAGCCTGAAGGCCAGGCCTTGTAGGGAGTCTGGGACCCCTGGGTCATTGTCCTGTGGGTTTGAGGGAGCAGAGGACTGGCCTAGCACTGGCAGGTGCCACCGAGGATGGTAAACAAAGCTCAGCTCAGCTCGCCCTCCCTACTCACCAGTGAAGAACTATGCTCTGCCCCTACAGCCTTAACACGTTGGCAAGCATGTCCCGTCCCGGGGGCAGGGGAACAGGTGACTGTCACAGGCCAGGGGCAGGTGGCAGTGGTCAAGGGTGTCACTTCTGGAGCCGGACTGCCAAGCCTCAGGCCAGCCTGCCTCTTTCTGGTTATGAGACCTTGGCCGTTTGCTTAACCCTCAGTGACTTAACACAGCCTATTCTACTGTAATAGTTATGTATTTATTTCAATGTGCCATCGAGAGACGCAATCAGCACATCAATTCCCATCGTAGATATTATTGTTAGGACAAAGCTAACCTGGGTATTTAAGGGATTTTTAAGTAAGTCTGTTTAAAGAAACGTACTAAGTAAATAATCGTGCAGGTTCCAGGTGGGAAGCTGGTTTTTAAGTGATGAAAGTGAAGGTCATGCCAGCTCGGAATTTCCTTGGACCCAATAGTCTTCGAACTGTTCCGCAGACCCTGGGAGCCCCAGAGGGTTCCAGGCAGGCAGAGATGCACAGACTAGGGGCTGGGAGAGGGTTAGGGTTGCTCTCCAGGGAGCGTGAGGAAGCTGCTCACCCCTGTGGACCAAGTGCTCCCCCCGGTGCAATTAAAATTTGTTTATTGTGAGCTTATTTTTTCCTGCTCTTTTTATTGTGGTAAAAGACATAACCTAATATATATCATTCTAACCATTTTTCTTTTCCTTTCTTTCTTTTTTTTTTTTTGAAATAGGGTCTTGCTCTGTCACCCAGGCTGGTATACGATGGTGCAATAATGGCTTGATGCAGCCTCAATCTCCCTGGTTCAAGGGATCCTCCCACTTCCTCCCGAGTAGCTGGGACTACGGGTACAAGCTACCACACCCCACTACTTTTTAAAAAAATGTTTTGTAGTGATGGAGTCTCACCGTGTTGCCCAGGCTGGTCTCGAATTCCTGGCCTCCTCCCACCTCGGCTTCCCAAAGTGCTGGGATTACAGGTGTGAGCCACTGTACTTGGTCTTGTCTTTTTTTTCTTTTCTTTTCTTTTCTTTTCTTTCCTTTTCTTTTCTTTTTTCTTTCTTCTTTCTTTTTCTCTCTCTCTTCTTTCTTTCTTCTTTCTTTCTTTTTCTTTTTTTTCTCTCTCTTTCTTCTTCTTCTTTCCTTCTTTTCTTTGTTTTTGAGACAGGGTCTCACTGTGTTGCCCAGACTGGAGGGCGGTGCTGAGAACATGACTCACTGCAACCTCCACCTCCTAAGCTCAAGCAATCCCCTGCCTCAGCCTCCCGAGTAGCTGGGACCACAGGATGTGCGCCACTGCACCCAGTTAATTTTTTAAAAACGTTTTGTAGAGACACAGTCTCACCATCTTTCTCAGGCTGGTCACAAACTCCTGGGGCTCGAGTGATCTTGCTTTGGCATCCCTAAGTGCTGGGATTACAGGTGTGACCCACTGTGCCAGGCCACTTCAACCCCTTTTTTTTTTGAGATGCGGTCTCGCTCCTGTCGCCCAGGCTGGAGTACGGTGGCATGATCTTGGCTCACTGCAACCTCCACCTCCCAGGTTCAAGCAATTCTCCTGCCTCAGCCTCCTGAGTAGCTGGGATTATAGGCGACCACCACCACGCCCGGCTCATTTTTGTATTTTTAGTAGAGACAGAGTTTCACCATGTTGGCCAGGCTGGTCGTAAACTCCTGACCTCAGGTGATCTGCCCACCTCGGCCTCCCGAAGTGCTGGGATTACAGGGGTGAGCCACCGTGCCCAGCCCATTTCAACAACTTTTAAGCATCCAGTTGAGTGGCATTAAGTACAATCACAATGTTGTACAACCATCACCAGTATCCATTTCAGAACTCTCTCACATCTCAAAAAGAAACTCTGCATCAGTCAACTAAAAACCCCCTATTCTCCACTCCAAAACCTCTGGTAACCTCTATTCTACTTTCTGTCTCTATGAATTTGCCTATTCTAGGGCTATTTTTTTCCAACGGGCTAATACACATACATGGTAAGAATTCACGGAGCAGAAAAGTTTCCCTGTCCCCTCGTGCCCTTCCCAGATGAACTGCTGTCGCCAGTTTCCTGTTCATTCTTTCAGAGATATTCTGTGCACATACAAATAGGCATGTGTATACATATCCTTTCATTTGTTTACAAAGTGAATATGCTTTTTATGCCTCTTGCTTTTTTATTTAACAATAAATCTGAGAGATGAAAAGGTATTTTGTACATCAGAATATCAATATATCTTCCATATCAGCACACACATCCTTGTTAATGGTTGTGCCGTATTCTATTGTATAGGTGAGGCATACTGTATTTAGCCAATCCCTTATTGATAGAAGCTCTTCAATTTTTAATCTGTTGCATTTATCTATTGATACCACATGCCCACCCTTAGCTGCAGAAATGAAGTAGCACCTACTTAGCAAGGAGAACTAATTAAACATTAAAAAAAAAACTATCAGACTAGCAAAAATTCAAGTCTGGCAATACCAAGTGTTGACAAGGACATGGAGGAACTGGCACTGTTATAGATGGTTGGTGAGAGTGGCAATTGTCCTAACCAGTTTGGGAAGAAGCTAGGCATTCTCTAGTCAAGCCAAAGGTATGCAGACCTTAGGCCCAGCAAATTTCCTATCCAAGAAACTCTAAAGAAACTCTCCCTGGCCAGCTGTGGTGGCTCATGCCTGTAATCCCAGCACTTTGGGAGGCTGAGGTGGGAGGATCACTTGAGCTCAGGGGTTTCAGACCAGCCAGGGCAGCATGGCAAAAGCCTGTCTCTACAAAAATTATAAAAATTAGCCAGATGTGGTGGTGTGCGCCAGCAGTCCCAGCTGCTTGGGAGGCTGAGGTGGGAGGATCACCTGAGCCCAGGGAGCTTGAGGCTGTGCTGAGCTGAGATGGTACAACTGAACTTCAGCCTGGGCAACAGAGTGAGACCCTGTCTCAAAATAAATCCCATAGATGGACCAGGAAACAGGAATAGCCATTGCAGCATGTTGATGATAGCCATGCATAGGAACCAACTTAAATGTTCAACAATAGCAGAAAAGAGAAATAAATTGTGGCATATTCACATAGTGGAATAGTAGACAACAATAAAAACAAACTATAGCTAGATGCATCAACAGGAATAAACTTCACAAACAATAATAAGTCAAAAATGAGTTTAATAAGGTTACATGCAGTATGATGCCATTTTTACAAAGTTTTAAAGCATGTAAAACAATACCATATATTGTTTATAGGTACACACATCTGTAGTAAATGTAAAACTAAGTTCAGGTAAGCCTGGGCAACATAGCAAGACCCATCTCTAAAAAAACAAAACATAAAAAAATTAGCTGGACATGGTGGTGCAGGTCTGTGGTTTTGGACACTCAGGAGGCCGAGGTGGGAGGATCACTGGAGCCCAGGAGTTCAAGACTGCAGTGAGCCATGATCACTCCACTGCACTCCAGCCTGGGTAACAGAGCAAGGTCCAGTCTCTTAAAAAAAAAAAAAAAAAAAGTGGGCGAGGCATGGTGGTTCACGCCTGTAATCCCAGCACTTTGGGAGGCTGAGGTGGGCAGATCACCTAAGGTCAGGAATTCAAGACCAGCCTGGCCAACATGGTGAAACCCCATCTCTACTAAAAATACAAAAACTATGCCCGCCAAACATGGTGGCAGTCACCTGTAGTCCCAGCTACTCAGGAGGCTGAGGCAGGAGAATTGCTTGAAGCTGGGAGGTGGAGGTTGCAGTGAGCCGAGATCATGTCATTGTACTTCAGCCTGGGCAACAGAGTGAGACTCTGTCTCAAACAAACAAACCAACAAAAGGTGGAACACATTAGCACTGGAAGCTGCCACTTGCATTGTTAATACCTTTGAATTGCATCATCAATTCAAAGCTATTGGAGGGAACATCTGTGGCTGTTGGCCCTGGGTTTCCACCAGCTCTGGGCTGGTTAGAGTTTCTACCCATTGTAGTTCATGTATAATGCTGAGATGTTCACCCCAGTCATGAAGACTGCTCCAGCCAAGACCCTGGGCTCTAGTGGTCCCCAGGCCTGTGGGAGGGAAGCTCGTCTGTGCTGTCACATGAGCCTCAGGCTCTGCCCCTCTTTCTCCCAGAGGTCATTTCTAGAGCTTCCCCAGAGGATCCAGCATTATCCCTCTGTGACACCTAATCTCCTGCCTTAGGCAGCCTGATCCTGGGCTAAGTCTCTCCTGGCCGGGGAGCCTCTCACCCGGCCTCTTTCAAATCCCACAGCGCAGACCTTGGCAGTGTGGAGAGAGCAAGCCTGGTTCTTCCAGCCATCCCTGGGCAGCCTCCTGGTGCCCCAGGATAGAAAAAACACTCGCATTTCTTTGCACCATTGACCCCATCACTGCAGCACCAGAGCATCTGACATCTGCAAAACATCATTAGGTAGGTGTTAACTTTTCCCCACTGGTAGGCCTGGTGCTCGTAAATGTACTGTGACGAGTGTAATGTGTTTATGAGAATGTGCATAATAAATTATCAGAAATAGGCTGCATTTTTAATATCATTTAATATATCAAGTTGGCCTCTCAGCAGCCACAAGCTATATTGCAAATGCTGAACTGACTTGCTGGCGTCAGCGCTCCACCATGCTCTCCATGCCGAGGCCATAGTGTACGCCAAGAAGGAGGCAGGAGACCCCCAGAGTGGTGGTTCCTACCTCCCTTCCTGACCTCCCCTCCGTCATCTGGAATCCAAAGAAAAAGGGGCTTCATTTATCCCTGGGCTCCCTACAGAACGCAGCCTGGGGCCTGTGACAGGGTAGGTGCACAATAAATATTTGTGGCTTCATGAATAAATGAATGGACAAGAGACCTTGGAAGGCCCCTCTCCATCAACCAGCAACATTGTTTGGAACTCCTCCATCCAAGCGCCTCTGTTGGGTTAACATTTTCTGTTAATACAAAGAACATTCTATTAGCACAGCAGGACAAGAGCTCCTCCGGCAATCAGGGAAGGGTGGAAACGGGGGACACATGTTAGGCCTGGGTCAGAGAGGGCCCTTCTCCTCCGGGGACATGAGCACCAGCCAAGATGCCAACCAAGGAACATCCAGTCAAGTGCTGCCGAGAGGGCATTTCCTGAAAAACACACGTTACCTACTGTGAAGATCTGTTAGCTGGTCCTTCTCCACCAGGAAAGAGGTCAGAACATCCAAACAGGAGGATATCAGACCCCCCAGTGTGGCTTTGCCAAACCTTTCTGGAAATTCCAACACCTGCCTTGGGTTAGGCACTCAATTTCCCAGTGAAGAATCACTAAATATTGAGAAATGTCACTGATGGGCATATGTTACACATGTGAACAGCATAGAGGCAGCCCAGCAGGTTGAAAAATCACTGTTAAACCATTAGCACCCTCTAACCCAGCAAGTGTCAACCTCCATTGTGCACCAGAATCATCAGGGGTACTTAAGATGCATGCTCAGTGTGCACACACATATTCTGAGTCAGTGGGTGTGAGGTAGGGGCCTGGAATCTGCATTATTGATAGACATCCTGGGCTGGGCGTGGTGACTCATGCTTGTAATCTCAGCATTTTGAGAGACCAGGGCAGGAAAACTGTTTAAAGCCAGGAGTTTGAGACTAGCCTGGGTAACATGGGGAGACCCCGTCTCTACAAAAAATTTAAAAATTAGCTGGGGATGGTGGTGCATGCACGTGGACCCAGTTACTTGGGAGGCTCAGTTGGGAAGATCACTTGAGCCTCAGGAGGTCGAGGCTGCAGGGAGCCATGATCTCACCACTGCACTCCAGCCTCGGTGACAAAGTAAATAGACACGCTGGTGCTACAGATACCTGGACCATTTTTTAAAGAACCCACTTAATCTCATTTGACAGGAGCCCTTGAGAGGGTCTGTGGGGACTTAGGAGAAAGCTCAGAAGCTCGTTGGGAAAAGCAGGGGGCACAGAGGCAAGGGCATGGGGCTCCTGAGGGCTGTGACCAAGGGCAGACTCTATCCACTTAACTTTGCCAGAGGCTGATCCAGCTGCCCAGCTGCCCACCTCAGCATTGGGAGTGGAAGGCGACGTGATTGATGAGGCTCTGGACATATCCAACAGCTTAGAGATGCCCACACATGCCAGCCAGCGCCCAGCCTTGGTAAGTGCATCCACTTGTCACCAGGTCCTGGCAGCAGACACGGAGCAGCCAACCGCATGTCACTGGTAGAGAAATCGAGCCAGGCACTGGGAGTGCAATGACAGTTTGCACCAGGAAGGTTTGCACCAGGGCGATTTGCACCAGGAAGGTTTGCACCGGGACGGTTTGCACCAGGAAGGCAAGGGCAGCAGAATCACAATTCCCTGAGCGCCAGTTGCACACTGGGCACTGTGTACCCATCCTCGCCTTTAACTCACACAAGCTTGTTATTATTCTCCCCCATTGCTGATGAGACCCAGGGCCTGTTAAGCAACTTGCCCAAAGTCTGGCACACTTAGGAGGAGGCTCCCCTGACTTTTGATTCTAAGTCTGCCTACTCCGTGACCTATGCTCTTTCTAGAAAGTAGACACCTGCCCAGATAACACCACTTCTGTCCCTTGGGGAGGCCCCACCCCATTTCAGCTGGGCTCAGAGCTGGGCAAATTCAGACCTAGAGTGGATTTCAACTCTGCCACCTGCCAAAGGCTGGACCCCAACATGCCATGTGTTTCTCCAGTGGGCATCCTGGGGTTCCCTGGCTCCATGCTTAGGAGGCTGGGCCCTCCACCTGACTTCTTCCAAACCCTCCCTGAGAGCCAGCTCCTGCAGAGCCAAGAGCCATGAGCTGATCCTCCAAAAACCAGACCCCCAAGAGAAGCGGCCAGGAGGGAGCAGCCAGCTCTCGGTGAACACAGTCACAGGGCCTTGATGTTAAAAGGGCAAGGCTCAGGGGTCAGGATGTCCAGGTCTCATCCCCAGTCTGCCTCTTGCTAGTCACTTGACCTCCTGCAGCCTCAGTCTCCCCAACTGTAAGATGATGACGACACCCTGTAACTCCTTAGTAAAGGAATGATAAAATGACAGCTCAGCGTCTGCATTTTAATACCTGTGTTATTATATAATCATTTTGTGATGCAGCCACCTCTGGCACAGAAAAAGTCACTCTGTGCCTATTTAAGGATTAATCCCCTTAAGCATTCCTGGAAATGAGAGCCCCTCTGTGCCAGGCTGCCCTTCCAGGCTCTTCTGTCCTTCCCTTGGCCTTTGGCTCTTGGAAGGCTGAATATTTCTCCCACCAGGACCTCAGACTATCTTTAGGGAACCCCCAGGCCAGTCATTCCCACTGTATCCCCTGAGGCTCTTGGCCTCCTTCCCTCCTTCTCTTCCTCCTCCTTTTTTCCCCCCTCCTTCCCCTCCTCCTCAGTTTGGGCTTCCCATGTCCAAGAAGCCTCAGGATGAGCTTTGGGAACAAGGTTTTACCTGTGTTTCCAACTCTGCTCTGAGCCTCTGAGCTCTGTAGTGGAGGGGAGGAGAGGGAGAAGGGAGGGCAAGTGGAAGCATCAAAAAGGACACTGGGCTGTCATTGCAGCTCTGCCGCCAGCCAGCAGTCCCCCTGGGCACATCCTTGTGCCTGAGCGCTAATTTCCTCACCTGTGAAATGGGAACAGCAGGCCCTGCCTACATCCTGGGGTGGTTTAAGGAATCAATGAGATGACAGCTGTGAATGTTCTTGGCAGAGTACAACGTATGCCATGTGTTCCTCCAGTGTTTTCAAAGGCCGGTGGTGCCCGCCACCACCCAGTTCAGAACTCAGTACGAAACATGAATTTCTCATCACTTCTCACCATGAGTCTTTCTTTCCAAAGGAAGGGAGAAGGGAAAGCCGACTGAGCCCCTCTTATCTGTCATGTTCTGTGCTGGATGGGGCTTTGCCACAATGCTGTGCAGTTGGAAACAGCCTCACTTCATAGATGAGGAAACTGAGGCTCAAAGAGGTCGAATAGCCTGCCAGAACTGTGCAGCTGGAAGCCTTAGAGCAAGGTTTCGCCTCTCTTTACTCTGCTCCCCATCACTCTGCAAGGGTTACAGTGGGGGAACAAGAGCCGCTTGGAGCCCCTTATTCAGACTCAACAAAGGCACCCAGCTAAGAAGCTAAGTGTCTTTCCCGTCAGTGGAAACCAGAGGGTAAACAGGATTCCATTCGTGCCCGGGGCTTTCCGGGGACACACCTGTCCAAGCAGCAGCAGTTCCCAACAGAGCTCTGGTCCGGAAAGCCAGACAACCAGGGCTGGGCCCTCTGGGATTTGTTTAGTGATCTGACCGTGTGGGAGGCCTAGAGTAGGAGTGTGGTGGGGGGAGGGTGCCGCCCAGCCTCATTGCATCACTCACCGCCCAGACCTTCCCCTCACCCGCTCCTGACCAGGCCCTGTCCAGGTTCTCAGCCACCCTGCCGCGGTGGGTCCTTCGGACTACTCACTGACCGAGTGAAGGACTGACCCGAGGTTCGAGTGCTGTGTTGTATGTGACCTGAGAATATGTGTGCACAGACTGTGCCCCCGTGTCCTTGCACAGTTGAGCGTCTACATGTCCTGCCCGTGTGTAGGCAGCCTGTCCCTACACGCTAGGAGAGTGACTCCATGTCCTGCTAGATGGGGGGGGAGAGAGGGACTTGTGCCCAGGGTCCCCTGGTCACTTCTATGGGCGCATGTTTGTGTGTCTTGTTAGGGGTGCTTGGGGGTGTGGAAGCCTGTGTCCTGGGTGCCCTTGACCTGTGTGTGCGCTCCATGAGGTGTGCGCGCGTGTGCACGGGGGGTGCGCTGTGTCACAGCACCCTCAACCAACTCTACGTGCGCATGCAGACGTTTGTATGTGTGTCCCACGGTGTGAGCGAGCGGATGCTTCCACCACGTATCTCTGCACACGCGTGTGTGCACTTGCACACCTGCGTGCGTCCCGAGAGAGCGAGCAGAGCCCAGCGTGGGCTGGCAGGCGCGGGAACGTGTGGGTGCGCGTCCTGCGGGTCCCTGCCCGGCCGGCTCCCGGCTTGTACCGCGGCCGTGCATGAGCGGAAGGCGCCCGGCGGCCCAGCCCGGCCGCGAGTGTGCGCGCGCGGGGTCCCGGGCCGGCGTGCGCGCCGGTGTGAGTGCGAGTGAGTGTGGCGCCGCGCGGCTCCCTCCGCTCCGCGCCGCCCGCGCAGTCCGCACACTCACCCTGCTTGGCTGCTGCCGGGTGACGCGGGCTGGGCCCGCCCCCTGCCTGCCGGCCCCTGGCGCTCACTCGAGCCGTCCGCAGCGGAGCGGGCAGCAGCCGAGTCAGGGCCGTCCGGGGGCGCGGCCGGCAATGCCTGCAGCCCCCGCCGCGCCCCGCCGGGCCTGCTGAGCCGCCCCCGGGCCGGGGTCGCGCCGGGCCGGGCCGCGCCCGGGGCGGGGCGGCGCTGCCTGCATGACCCTCCGGCGGCGCGGGGAGAAGGCGACCATCAGCATCCAGGAGCATATGGCCATCGACGTGTGCCCCGGCCCCATCCGTCCCATCAAGCAGATCTCCGACTACTTCCCCCGCTTCCCGCGGGGCCTGCCCCCGGACGCCGGGCCCCGCGCCGCTGCGCCCCCGGACGCCTCCGCGCGCCCGGCCGCGGCCAGTGCCGGCCGCCGCAGCCCCTCCGACGGCGCCCGCGAGGACGACGAGGATGTGGACCAGCTCTTCGGAGCCTACGGCTCCAGCCCGGGCCCCAGCCCGGGTCCCAGCCCCGCGCGGCCGCCCGCCAAGCCGCCGGAGGACGAGCCGGACGCCGACGGCTACGAGTCGGACGATTGCAGTAAGTTTCCAACTCGCCGACTTCGCGCCCCCTCCCCTGGCTCGGGCTTGGCGCCCCCAGGCCTCGCGGGTCCCCTCGGCCGGTCCCCCTCGCGTGGTCGCGCTCTCCCTCGGCGCACACCCCCGCCGCGGGGTTGCGGGCCCCTCGCGCGCTCCGTGCACTCCCCGCGCCCTGCCCGCCGGCCTCGAGCCCTCCCTGACCCGGACCGGAGAGGAGGGAAGTTTGGGGGCACCCCCTGGGGGTGCCCCATTTCCGGGGCCGGGTTCCCAGGAGCCGGCGCCGCGCCCCCTCCCTGCCAGCCCGCCCTCCCCAGGCTCCGGCGCGGGCGGCTGCTTTTGTTCCCGGGAAGGGCGGAGCTGTGTCCCGGGGAGACACCAGTTGCTGCCGGCCTCGCGCTCGCTCCCCGCTCGCCAGCCGCTCCGGGAGGGCCTCGCGGCCGAGGGTCGGGGTTGGGGCGGGCTGAGGAGGGGCCCGAGGCTGGGAGCGGCCCGGCCTCCCGCGTGGGCCCGGCGGCCCGCAGAGCGCAGCGGCTTTGCCGGTGCGCGGGCAGAGGACCAGGAGGACCGCGGGGCCGCTTGTCCTTTGGAAAAACCTTGGCGGTTCCTCCTCCAGTGTCCATGGACCCCGCCGCGGCGCTGGCCAGGGCCGCGCACCTGCGCCCACCTGTTACGCCCGCGGCCCCCGGGCGGAAAGGGCCTCCCAGCCCGCTCCCCTCCTCCCGGACTGAGCCCTGAGCCCCGGGGAGCAGGCAAGCGCCGGAGTCCCGGGACCGAGGCCCGGCCGGTGGGCGCCCTTTCCCATCCACCGGGCCGGACAGGCTGGGAAACCGAGGCCGGAAGAGGTCGCAGTCCAGTGAGGAACCGGTTTGCGCGGGGTGGGGATGGGACGTGAGAACCCCCTCCTAGCCCAGCTGTGGCTCCCGACTTGCCACTGAGACCTGGAAAACCAGCGTCAAACCCCAGCCCTTCCCGGGATGTGGCCCGGGCAGGAGTCCTGCTCTAGCTTCTCCAGGGCTGGGGCTGCCCCTCCCCTGTGCAGGGGTGTCTGCGCCTGGCTTGGGCACTCACCAGGGCCTGTGGGCTGCGGGTCTGGAGTTTCCCAAGCATCAAATGTGCCAGCAGAAGCTGAAGGTAGGGATTACCAGTGCCCCCGGGGTGGAGACCCCCCATCGCTGCACCTGGGGAGGCCCATCAGCAGTGGCCGGTTAGAGCAGGGCCCCTGTAGGGAAACTGCCTGCCAGGTACTTTTTCGAGGCTTGGACCACGGCCCTCGGGCCAGCGCCTGGCATATGAAGGCCCTGCCCTGGGGTGTAGGGGCTGGGGAGCCGTCTTGTCCCTCCACTTTCCTGCCAGCTTGGGGAAATCGGGTCGGAAGAGTTTTTTGCCCTCAGGGCTGTGCCCTAGATCCACCCCCTCCCCTCTGCTCCTGGCACCCTGTGCAAAGCTCACCCCGGACTTGCTGAGCCTCTGGGCAGGCCCTAAGTGGCCACTCGTTTGGCTGGCCTGAATCCAAAGCCTCCCCCAGAAGAAGGGATGGGAAACTTGTTCCCATTTCCGGCATCACTGCCACTGCACCAAGGAAGTAAGAGGGGAGGGCAGAGCTTCAGGCCACCCTCCTGGTTCCACAGAGGGCCCTCTGGATAGCGAATGGCCAAGAGACTTTTTTTTTTTTTTTCTGTCTCTGAACCCACAAAGCAAGGAGGGGACCAGGAAGCTCGAAACTCAGGCCAGCCGGCCCCTTGTCCAATTCATCGACTCAGCAGCCCTTCGCGAAGCATGTCCTGGCAGCAGTGCTGGGTCCCTGGCCTCAGATACATGCCATGCAGGGGCCAGACTCACATGGGGTCAGCAGTGCAGGGCAGAGCTGGACGCAGCTTTGCCAGCTTGAACTGTGGGCTGGCCACACCCGTATTACCAGGACACGCCAAAGAAATGCTAAAAACGGGCTCAGAGGAGCTAAGGAGGACGGTGTGCCACCGAGCCAGGGCCTGCGTGGGCCCCTGTCGCCCCCTTCAAGGGGTGCCCCACCCCAGGCTTGGATCCTATGGGAGGCTGAGCAAATATCCTAGGCACAGGAGCCCAGAAATCTTGGCTCTCGTGCGTGGTGGGGGAACAGGTTCTGGGGTGGGACTGCCTTCCACCCAGTACCCCAGGCCGTGCCCCCCTCTGGGCTGTGACAACCAGATCCCTAGAATAAGCCTAAGTGATTCAAGCCAGATGGTTCATTATGGCTTTAGCCAGGGTTATGCTATTTGCTGCCCTAATTATTGGATTATCTCTGTTCTGACAAAAAGAAATGAGGGCGGTTGCTCTGTTGTCCAAGGCAGAGAGTGAAGTGCTGTTTATTTACTCAGCCTTTTCTCCTGGCTCTTTAAAGCCCTTCCTTTATTAAGTCATGTCAAAGCACAAGCACACAACTCACATGTTCCCAGCAGATCTCGCAGAGGGGCGATGACATGGAGGAAAGGCAGTGAATGTCCTAATGAGCAGGACCTGGTGTCTGCCCTGCCAGTTCTCCTAGGATGGCCTCTGTGGCGTGCTGCCCTCCAGGTGGGCCGTGGGCCCCACACACCACACGCTGCCCCTGCGTGAGTTGCTCTCCTGCCTGGTCCCCACCTGTGGAAGCCCAGTTCATTCTTCAAAGCTGTAATCACTAGAGTGCTGTGGGTTGCAAGTGACAGAAAACCAACTCAGAGCGGCTTAAACAATGAGGACAGCTGAGGTCTTGCCACACCAGGGTGCACCAATGTGTCAGCACCTCAGCACCGTCAGGGGTGATGGTCCTGTCCATCTTTGCACGTGGCTGTGCGCTTTTCCTTGTAGACCAAAAATCAAGGCCCATTTCCTATTCCAAAGGGTGTCTGGGTGAGGAAGGTTCAGGTGCAAACCAAGGTCAGAATGACACTGTCAGTCCCCATCAGCAAAGCAGGACCCTCGGGTCCAAGGTGGCTGCTGCAGGTCCAGGCGTCACACGTAACAATAAGGTCCTTGATTGGGTAAGGACTGATTCCTTTTCTCGTGTCTCAGTTTAGGAGCAAGGAAACCTCTCCGAGAAGTCCCCAGGAGACCTGTCCTTTTGTCTTGTTGGCCAGCATTGCCTCATATGTCCATGTTAAACCTGCCCCGTGTGGTTCACCCGGGACCGGGTCAGGACTGATGCCCATGCAGGTCTGGAGCAAGGACAAAGTGTTGAGTCCACCTCAAAGGTTCTCCTTGTCAGGGGGCATATTCCAGCCCCCACTGGCTGTGGTGCCCCTTCCTTTGAGCCCAGAACCTCTTTGGCCCCAGTCATGTTCTACCTGGACCCGTGATATTTTTCATGCACTCAATGTTACAGCACCACCTATGTGTCAGGCTCTGTGTCACGCACGTGTAACATACAAGAGTGCTGAGAGGCCATCTCTGACCGGAGGGTATTCATCAAAACCAAGACAAACAGGGGACCCCGCAGCGAGGGTCAGGGAAGCAGGGACCCAAATGGGAAGCTCTGGCTCGCGGAGGTCACTCACAGAGAGGGCTCAACCCTAAGACGGGGGGGAGGGAGGAGGTGGGCTGGCAGAGGGGAAAGAGAAAAGGGGGGTGCTCCTGGCAGAGGGACAGCTGTGTACACAGGCCCTGAAGTGTCAGAATCTCAGCCCAGTGTAGGCAAAACAATAGAACCAAGTGGCTCAAAGAAGCGGAAGGGACCTATGAGGAGGCCAAAGCGGTCATATCACAGAAGGTCTTAAAGGCCACACCAAGGAGGTTGAACTGAGTCCAGGAGTTGATGGAGAACCTTCCAACAATTTAAAGCAGATGATGAAGATGTTTATAAAAATCTTAACACTCATCTCTAAGCTCCTGGGAAGCAGGGATGACGGCTCATTTCTGTCTATCCTCCCTGCAGTGCTGGCCTGGCTCAGTGGCTCAGTTTCCCCAACTATAAAATGCTTTCAACACAAGCTTGATGGTTTTCTATGGTCCTTGCCACAGATTTTTTTTTTTTTTTTTTAACTATTTGAGAGCCTGATATTTTTCTTCCCAAAAAAAAAAAAAAGAAATCAGGGTAGATTTCCTATTCCCAAGGGTGTCGGGAAAGTCCAGGCACAAACCAAGGCTATGGTGATGCTGTCGGTCTCCATCAGCCGAGCAGGGAGGTGTTTGGCCTTAGAGGAGCCAACAGGGGCTTGAGCTTGATTTTCTCTGAATTAGCCCCATTAAAGCTCTATCATTATCGACAAACGGGTGACAACTCTCAAAGGCCCATTAGTGACCAGCCCTCATTATTTTTTCGAAGATGTAAACTTCAGTGAGGTCATGTGATTTGCGCGCTCCAAGGGCAGGGCACTGTGGCTCACAGAGAAGCACCTTCTCCTGCCCTTAGGGCCCTCGTCACTCCCAGCACAAGCCCGAGGTGCTTTTCCAACTCAGAGGGCCCTCCAGGGCCGCGAGGCGGCTGAGCCCTCACCCTCCTTCCCCAAGAGCAACTCTGCTTTTCTCTCTTTTTGTTTCTTAGTTGCATCCTCCTAAGATTTCAGCTAAACGAAGTGGCAAAAAATAAACAACAACAACAACAAAAAACCACTTTTTGGACCAGGGCAGAGTGGCCCGTGCCTGTAATCCCAGCACTTTGGGAGGTGGAGGCGGGAGGATTGCTTGAGCCCAGGAGTTCAAGACCAGCCTGAGCAATGTCGTGAGACCCGCCCCCACACACACACCACTGTCCCCCCCCCACACACACCACTGTCCCCCCTCCCCCCACACACACCACTGTCCCCCCCAACACACACCACTGTCCCCCCCCACACACACACCACTGTCCCCCCCTCCCCACACACACACCACTGTCCCCCCCCTCCCCCCACACACACCACTGTCCCCCCCCACACACACCACTGTCCCCCCCCACACACACCACTGTCCCCCCCACACACACACACCACTGTCCCCCCCCCCCACACACACACACCACTGTCCCCCTCTCCCCACACACACATCACTGTCCCCCCCACACACACCACTGTCTCTATGTAAATATTTTTTAAACTAGCTGGGCATGGTGGTGGGCACCTGTAGTCCCTGCTACTTGGGAGGCTGAGGTGAGAGGATCGTTTGAGCCTGGGAGGCTGAACTGTGATTGCACCGCTGCACTCCAGCCTGCGCAACAGAACAAGAGCCTGTCTCAGAAACAAACAAACAAACAAAAAACAACAACTTCTTGGGAGCCACTAGGCCTCCAGGGAGAAACTATCAGGATGGAAGTGAAGAGGCCTAGATTCTGTGGCCTGGTCTGCTGGGCCGCGCTGAGCAGCTCACCTGCCCTCTCTGAGCCTCATTTCTCTGAAGGGAAATGAAGTTGGGCCATGTGCTCCCTAAGAGAGCTGCACCAGCCTCTCAAAATTGTGACCGAGCTTCTATTTATAAACTATCATTTCTTACCTTCCAGTGGAGTTCAGAGAAATTCGTCAGTGCCTTCCCGGTGACACTCTGGACGCGCTGTCCCTTCCCAGGAGGTGGTGGCAGGTGTCAGTTTCCCCCGAGCAGAGGGAGCAGGTCACTGCCCTCCGTGGACAGGGGTTTGTGCAGAGCCAGCGCAGGGGCTCCTCCCCTCCAGGACCTGGGTGTCCCAGGGGGAGCAGACAGCCACTCCGTCTTCTGGCTGTCCTTCTCTGGGGTTGGGAAACAGGCAGAAATCAGACTGTGCATTTTTACACGTGAGGGTCACACCGGCTCCGAGCTCCTGGGAGCACCTGGAGGGCAGGTGGGCTTGAATGGCCTAGCCACATGTGTCTGCATCTGTTTGTTGGTCTCAGAGGTGTGGCCAAGGCATGGTCCTGTTGCTCAGGAGGCTGAATCACTGGGGCAACACACCCCAGGTAGGCCTGACCTGAACGGCATCGAATGACTGTCACGTAAAGCCAACGGCTTTGGAGAATATTGTTACAAAAGCACAGATTGGTGTGTCTTGGGCTGTGGCTGTGTGCATTGCTGCAGGAGCGGTGGGATATACCTACCTTCCAGCAGCCTCACCTGCTTGGTGTGTAGATGGCAGCTAGCATGCCAGCTACAGCTACTGGAGGCACACATACCCTTCTCAGGAGAACGTGCCCCAGGCTTCACTCAAGACCTAGTGTTTATTCATTTTTCTGAGACAGGATCTCGCTGTGTCACCCAGGTCGGATGCAGCGGCACAGCCACACTCACTGTTGCCTCAACCTCCTGGGCTCAAGGGGTCCTCCCACCTCCGCCTCCTGAGTAGCTGGGACCACAGGCATGCGCCACCATGCCTGGCTATTTCTTTTTTTTTTTGTTTTTTGTTTTTTGAGACGGAGTCTCGCTCTGTCGCCCAGGCTGGAGTGCAGTGGCGCGATCTCGGCTCACTGCAAGCTCCGCCTCCTGGGTTTACGCCATTCTCCTGCCTCAGCCTCCTGAGTAGCTGGGACTACAGGCGCCCGCCACCGCGCCCGGCTAATTTTTTGTAATTTTAGTAGAGACGGGGTTTCACCGTGGTCTCGATCTCCTGACCTTGTGATCCGCCCGCCTCGGCCTCCCAAAGTGCTGGGATTACAGGCGTGAGCCACCGCGCCCGGCCCATGCCTGGCTATTTCTGTATTTTTTGTAGAGGTGGATGTTGCCATGTTGGCCAGGCCGGTCTTAAACTCCTGGCCTCAAGTGATCCACCCGCCTCAGCCTCCCAAACTGCTGGGATGACAGACGTGAGCACCGCGCCAGCCACCACGATCTGTTGGCTCTTAGTTTGCACATAGTTCTAACAAGTATCATCACCTGGTTTCTTGGGAGAAACAATGACTGAACAGGTGAGAGAGCTGTTTCTACTACCATAGACAAGTAATCGAATAGGAGTTTCAGGCTCATGTCAAAGAAAGAGGCAGAAAAATAAAACCGAAAAGAGGACCACCCGGGACCCTCTGGTTGCTTCACGTCCCCGTTCGCATCTGGACTATGACTGTGACATTCGGAAGAGTAATCGTAGCCATAGCGGCGACTCAGGTTATTCAGAAAAGCTGAAGTGACCATTTGTATGTTCTGTTCCCAAAGGCAGGGAGGGAAATGATCCAGTCGAGGACAGTTTCATTCCAGAATGGGTCTCGTAGAAGCCAGTACCTAGAAAACCCACCATAGGGATCTGCTTCTTCTGTAGTGATCTACGGATCCCCTCCTACACCCCAGGCACACTGTGTGCTGTGAGGTGGATACCACCGTTGTCTCCATTTGACAGATGAGTAAACTGAGGCATCAAGACGTTAGATCAGCTGGTCACACAGCAGGGAAGTGCATGCTGGGATTTGAACCCGGGAGACCGATGTCAGAGGGCAGGTCTTGCACCCCACACTGCTGCAAAGAGAGACACGTGCTGATCCGTGTTAGAAGGGGGTGACCTGGACAAATGCCACTCCCATCACCAGCTCCACACCAATGGCCTTTCATTAGCCAATTTCCCTGCAGACCCAAGACACTGTATCATGCCTGGCTGGGCCCAGCACTCACCCAGAGATCTGCAAACTTGTTCTATAAAGGGCCGGACAGTAAATATTTTCAGCTGTGCAGGCCATATGGTCTGCTTCTGAGGCAGGAAAGCAGCCGCAGACGAGATGTAAATGATGGGCCCAGTCAGGTGTGGCCATAATTGGATCTAGATCCATGTTGGGAGCGTAGCTCAGAGCCTGAAGAATAGAATCTTTCAAGTTTGGCCTTCCCTTATCCCAGGATCACACCAGTCGTTAAGCCCGCACCTGCTGGTTGGCCTGTGGTTGGAATCATCACCTCCCCCAGCCCCACTGTGCCGTTGGCGAACTCCTACTCATCCCTCATGGCTCAGGTGAAACACCACCTCCTCCAGGAAGCCTTCCCTGATTGTCCCAATTCACATG